>NW_026607608.1:0-288899 GCF_029499605.1 Hyla sarda
AAAAATACCATAATAGTAATGATAAAAAATTAAAATCTATAAATAAAATAATAATACATAAAATACTGTATATTACAACAATATACACGTGTGGTATCGCCACGTGCCTACATGTCCGTAGTATAAAAAAATAAATAAATTCATTAATTAATTAAAAAAATTAATTAATAAATATAGTCATTTAAGGCGCTCCGTCTATGGCGTACGTGTATAATATAAAAAAAAAAAAAAAAAAAAAAAAACATTACAAATTTATTAATTAATGAATAAAATACATAAATAAGTAATATTACTTGAATAAATAAATTTCACAGTCCAAAATAGCGTATTTTTGACCCCTTTTTATACCGTAAATATGAAAAACAGCGATCTCAAACTCTGATCGAAACGACAATGGTACTGCGGACAGCTTCAGATCACAACGCCAACTATATGAGCACTCATACCGTCCCCACTCCATTGCCCGGCTCCTTACCCCCACCACACTAGCACTCCCCCCCTGCCCACTGCTGCTGCTGCCCCTCCCCCTTTTTCCTCGTGCTCTTCCAGTGCTCCCCATGGTTCTTGCATCCATTGCGCCCCCCCCACGCCTCCCCATCACCTCTCTGCCCCGAGTTCCCAACCCCCCCCCTTCCCCCACTGCTGCCACTGCTGTCCTCCTTCCTCCTGCCTCTCCAATGCCCCCCGTGGAGGGGTAGGGAGTGCTCCCCTGATTTCGTGTTGCTCTTCCCCCCTCTGGGGCCGGATGGGGGCATAGACGTATTTGTCGCCGCTCTCGCTCTGGTCCTGGGGGGCGGCACAGGCGGTGTTTTTTGGGCCTTCTGTTCACCTGCGGGGAGTAGGTGTTTCGGTTCTTCCCGCAGGGTTCTCCCTCAGAGTCCTCTACTGCTGTTTTCCCGGCGTGGTTTCCGGCGCCGTTCCGTGCGGCGGCCGAGTGCCCGCGACCCGGCGGTCTCCAGCGTGCCTTGTCCCACGCCTGCGGCGGTGGTGAAGTGGTTCCTCCCTCTGTTGTGCTTCTCCATTTTCTGGAATTGGTGAGTCTTCTGATGTGGGGCTTTGCCCCTTCCCTGGTTTGTGTGCTTATTGCTACGTCTGTGTAGTGTTCGTCCTTTTGTTCCCGTGTGTTTGTTGAGTTTGGGTCTCGGATATGGGTGTATATCTGTGTTGGTCTCTGGTTGTGAGTTGGGTACGTCTCTTCTTGACGGGGTGCTTTGGTAGGGTATCATTTTCTGCGGTGCGCGCTTGGGTGTGTGGTCTTTTGGCCTTACGCTCTAGGTGGCCGGGGTTTTGCTGACTTAGCTCCCGTAGGCATGTTCCTTTTCCTGAATCGGTGGCTGCCACCCAGTCACGGTTTTGTTTCTTTGGGTTTTCTCCCCCTTTGTTTGGTTTATCTCTCCATCTTAAGTTGTAGTCTCTCTCCGCTGCTCCATTGTCCTAGTATATTTGTCTGCTGTTTTTTCCTGTTTCGCCCAATCTCATGTAGGCATGGGACTCCTGTATGTCGTGCTGGGTGCTTTGGCTGATGTGGCGGAGGGTAGGTTTCGCTTGAGTCTCTGGGGGTAGGTTTTGCTTGTGTCTCCGTTTGTCTTGCCTGTGTGGTTTCTTCTGTTCGTGGTGGTATTCCGGAGGGTGATTCTCCTGTGCTCTACACTTGTTGGGGTGTGGTTTGTTGCTGCAAGGCTGACATGCAAATTTGTGAAGCGTCCATATTTTGTGCTCGCTTCGGCAGCATGTATGTTAAAATTGGAACGATTTTGAGGAGATTAGCATGTCTTCCGCATGCCTTGTTGGCCTTGGTTTGCTGCTTTCCTATGGTCATGGAGTAATTGCGTTTTCTCTGTTTTGGTTTCTTCAGGGCTCGCTATGTGCCCCGGTTCCGATCCTTGCTGGTTTACTGAATGTTCCACGTGGAATGTGGTTCAGGGCGGAGTTTTTTCCTGCAGGTTGTCTCTGGCCGCCGAGGGTGTGTGGTATCTGTGCCCCCGCATATGTGCCCCTGGTGCACTAAGGGCTGACGTTCCGGTTGGTTGGGTTTTTTTCAGGCGTGATGCAGTGGACAGGCCTGCTTTCAGTCCCCCGTTGCAGCTCATGGAGAGCTCGCTCTGTTCCCGGGTGTGGCTGGTTTGGTTGGTTGTTGGTGTGGTGTTTTGGTTTTCCAGTGGTGCTGCAGGGTGGTTTACTACTGGGTGTCTTGGTAGTCAGTGGGTTTCTGCCATGCTTGGGTTTTTTGTTTGTGCTTTTTCCTTTGGTGTTGGTTGTGGGACTTTGGGTGCTTGCTTCAGCAGTTCATGTTCTAGGATTGTAACGGTACTGTGTGGGTTGGCGTGGCCCCTGTGCTTGATTGCGCTATAATTTGGTGATGCTTTTCTTTTTTGGGTGTGATTTGAGTGATCGGGGGCGTTTTGTCGGTCTGACATTTGGGGCGTTGTCACTGTTATTATTTCTTTCTTTCGGCTTTCTTCCTGCGCTCGGCTTGTTGCACCTAGTGCTTCGCTGTTTGGAGATAAGGTTTATTTTGCGGCTGTACTCCCTGGGGTCGGTATTGGGTGTTGACGCTTTGTCCCGTTCTCTGGCAGTGGTTCCGGAGGTTGCTCCCTCGGGTGGAGTCGGAAGGTTTGCTCATGTGGCTGTGGAATGGGAGACCACCTCGGGTTCGGGTCCCGGGGTAGGACTGAGTGATACAGTTGTGGTTAAATTTTCGGCCTGTGGGTCATCGTGGAGATTGGTGTATTTCTTGGTCCGCTTTAGTGGCTCCTGCGACTTGGTCGCACTCACGGTGAGGCGCTTGCGAGTAGTTGGGGTTGGTGTGGAGGCCGGGATGTCTACAGTCAAGGAGGGTCCCGAAGGTTCCAAGTGTGTCTGTGGATAGGGGTTTTGTTTTTTGTACCTACAAGGTTCTGCTGTTTGACTTCCTATTTCGTTTTGATAGGCTGTGATAAAATAAGTTAACTGCTGTGTCTCCTATCCAAGGACGTTCGAGATTTGGGCTGTATTCTGCATGTATCCAATTAACATTCTTAGTATGTGACGCTGGGTATCTTCACCTGTTCATGTGAATCACCTACTACTCAGTGCAAAAAAAAAAAAAAAAAAAAGGGTGCTTTCCCACTGTGCTGCGATCCAGTGGGGTGAGGTTGCCGCATGACGGGGGGTGATTTTTCTTTTCTGCTTTGCGGTTGGTGGGATGTTGGTGTATACCTAGGGGCTGGGCCCGTGAGCGGGTGGCCTTGCTGTCGGCGACCATTTTTTCCTATCAGTTTTTGGGTCGCTTGGTGGCGGCTGTGGGTCGGATTTTTGGTTGTCGCTTTTGCGTCGTTTTTTCTGATCCGAGGTTTTGCGCTGGCTTTTTTCGGGGCTAGGTGGATGGGGCACTTTCTTTCTCCTCGTCTCCTTCCATGACACTTGGGTGTCTGATGTGTTTTTTGGGTGCCTATTTTGTGCGTTTTCAGGTCCGTCGGTCCGAGATTGCTTAGGCGATCTGGGACACACAGCTTGTGCTGCATGAGGGTCCACGAATGACTGTTTTTTCCTGTTGTCGTCCTATTGTTGATTGGACTGCGGTGGGGGCCTCCCCCCCCACCTCTTTTTCTTTTATGCTCCCCGCCCTCGATTGTCTGTTTTGGGTTTTGGCTTCTCTTTGTAGGAGGGGGTGTTGTGAGTTTGGGATTCGCTCTCTTTTTGTGTCGGTGTCGGCGGAGAGGGCTCAGTTTCCGGAGAGGGTAGCGCAGCGCGTGGGGCGCGGGCGATCTGCTTGTTGCGTTGCTATTTTCGCCCAGTTTGATGTTTCCCACATGTGTTTTTGTTTTGCGAGCGGCTTTCCGCAAGGTGGTGCGAGTGCTGCGGCACTCTTCGGTGTATGGGCGAGTCTGAGAAAAGAGTTCACACAAGAGTTAGTGAATACAAAAAAAATAAAAATTACAAAAAATAAAATAAAATGCAAAAACATAGGACCTGGCGGCAGGTACCTCGGATTTCCTGGAGAGGTTATGTGTTGGGAGAATTTCCTGGAGAGGAAATGTGTTGGGCGACTTTCCTGGAGAGGAAATGTGTTGGGTGTGTTCGGGGGGCTGAGTTGGCCCCAGGTGTTGGCTATCCAGTATCTCTTGGGTGGACGGTGAAGACGGTGAAAGCGGGGTCAACCCGGGGTAGACCTCCACACAGGACAGTGTGGCAGCACCTCTTGGGTTGGCAAGAAGCCAATCGGTGTCTTTGTTACAGTTAAATTGTTATTTATATAAGTAATTTTATAAATAAAGCTGTGGCCGATCCCCACCCACGGAAAAGTTGAATTGTTGTTGTGTCAGTTATTATTTAATTAATTATTGTAGTAAGGGGGAGGGGTAGTTATAGCCAGCTCAGAGCTAATTGGGTCTCAACAGTCTGGAGGGGCAAGCTGTGCATAACTAGCTTGCCCCCTGACTGGTGAGCAGTTAAGGGGTTAAGAAATATACAGGCAATGTTTTTTAGCCCCCTCCCCCGCCTGTAAAAACTTGTTGCTAACTATAGTGGTATGTCCCATGGGTGGGGGGGAAGGAGTGCACCAATCAGGGGTCTAATAGTTTCACGGGCTTTCAAAGGCCCTCCCCTGGGTATTTATAGCTGTGGTGCCTCCCTTCCCCCCTCAATCTGCCCAGGACCCGGAGTTTTGCCCTCCCTCCCTTTTTGTATCTCTGTTTATTGTAAGTCACAGCTTGGCGGTAAGAAGACGGTGAAAGCGGGGTCAACCCGGGGTAGACCTCCACACAGGATAGTGTGGCAGCACCTCTCGGGTTGGCAAGAAGCCAATCGGTGTCTTTGTTACAGTTAAATTGTTATTTATATAAGTAATTTTATAAATAAAGCTGTGGCCGATCCCCACCCACGGAAAAGTTGAATTGTTGTTGTGTCAGTTATTATTTAATTAATTATTGTAGTAAGGGGGAGGGGTAGTTATAGCCTGCTCGGAGCTAATTGGGTCTCAACAGTCTTGCAAACTTCAGCTCCTCTCTGAGGCCTCTTAGTTGTTTTCCGAGCTGTTCATACTGAGCCATCTTGGCCTGGATTTTGGACCCAAAGCTGGCCAGGGATTCTTTGGGCCCCTTTACCCCCCATTGCTGGGGTTCTGAGGAAACAGGCTGGATATGGGGATATGATAAACGTATATAAGTATATTAATGGCCCATACAAAAAATATGGAGAAAAACTGTTCCAGGTTAAACCCCCCCAAAGGACGAGGGGGCACTCCCTCCGTCTGGAAAAGAAAAGGTTTAGTCTAAAGGGGCGGCACGCCTTCTTTACCGTGAGGACTGTGAATTTATGGAACGGTCTACCTCAGGAACTGGTCACAGCAGGAACAATTAACAGCTTTAAAACAGGGTTAGATACATTCCTGGAACAAAATAACATTAAAGCTTATGCAGAATTATAAAACTACATCCCTTTCCCTTATCCCCTTACATCCTTCCCTTCAATCCCCTGGTTGGACTTGATGGACGTATGTCTTTTTTCAACCATACTAACTATGTAACTTTGTAACTATGTAACTATGATGCAGACTTTCCACTCCGCTGCCTGGATGAGCTTCTGCTGGAAGCTTTGCAGCTCCCAGCTGAGGTCGGGGAGGGGGCCCCACATGGCTGTGGACCCTGGTGGATCTCCTCACCCCATCCTGACTACTGGCTGTTGCATTTTCCTTTGCACACCCCGCCAGCCGAGAACGGGGGGGGGGGGGGGGGGGGGGGGGTGCAAGATGAAGCCCCAGCTTCCCGGGGCTCCATAGCAGGAAAACCTACCCAGGTGTCTGCCACACACCTGGGGAGGGGTGGAAGAAAATCACTGCTTCTCTGGGAAACTCTGGAGCTCAGCAGAACACACCTTCTCTCCAGAGCTGTACTCACTATTCTGCTGGTGAGGTCACTGTGTACATACATTACATTACTGATCCTGTACTGATCCCGAGTGTGTGTGGGATGGGGGTGGGGGACCGGGGGGCCCCCCAAAAAAATTGCTTGCCCAGGGTCCAATCAAAATTAAAGACAGCCCTGTCCATTATACATACACTGTACAGCAATCATACATCCATTATACATACACTGTGTCTGTGACTGTACAACAATCATACATCCAATCCATTATTAATGGATTGGATGTATGATTGCTGTACAGTCACAGTGTATGTATAATGGAGGTATGATTGCTGTACAGTGTATGTATAATAGAGGTATGCTTGCTGTACAGTGTATGTATAATGGAGGTATGATTGCTATACAGTGTATGTATAATGGAGGTATGCTTGCTGTACAGTGTATGTATAATGGAGGTATGCTTGCTGTACAGTGTATGTATAATGGAGGTATGCTTGCTGTATAGTGTATGTATAATGGATGTATGATTGCTGTACAGTCAGTGTATGTATAATGGAGGTATGCTTGCTGTTCAGTCACAGTGTATGTATAATGGATGTATGATTGCTGTACAGTTTATGTATAATGGAGGTATGCTTGCTGTACAGTGTATGTATGATGGATGTATGATTGCTGTACAGTCACAGTGTATGTATAATGGAGGTATGCTTGCTGTACAGTGTATGTATAATGGAGGTATGCTTGCTGTACAGTGTATGTATAATGGAGGTATGATTGCTGTACAGTGTATGTATAATGGAGGTATGATTGCTGTACAGTGTATGTATAATGGAGGTATGATTGCTGTACAGTGTATGTATAATGGAGGTATGCTTGCTGTACAGTGTATGTATAATGGATGTATGATTGCTGTACAGTGTATGTATAATGGATGTATGATTGCTGTACAGTCACAGGGTATGTATAATGGAGGTATGCTTGCTGTACAGTGTATGTATAATGGATGTATGATTGCTGTACAGTCACAGTGTATGTATAATGGAGGTACGCTTGCTGTACAGTGTATGTATAATGGATGTTTGATTGCTATACAGTCACAGTGTATGTATAATGGATGTATGATTGCTGTACAGTCAGTGTATGTATAATGGATGTATGATTGCTGTACAGTGTATGTATAATGGATGTATGATTGCTGCACAGTGTATGTATAATGGAGGTATGCTTGCTGTACAGTGTATGTATAATGGAGGTATGATTGTTGTACAGTGTATGTATAATGGAGGTATGATTGTTGTACAGTGTATGTATAATGGATGTATGATTGCTGTATAATGGATGTATGATTGCTGTACAGTGTATGTATAATGGATGTATGATTGCTGTACAGTGTATGTATAATGAATGTATGATTGCTGTACAGTGTATGTATAATGGATGTATGATTGCTGTACAGTGTATGTATAATGAATGTATGATTGCTGTACAGTGTATGTATAATGGAGGTATGCTTGCTGTACAGTGTATGTATAATGGATGTATGATTGCTGTACAGTGTATGTATAATGATTGTATGATTGCTGTACAGTGTATGTATAATGGATGTATTATTGCTGTACAGTGTATGTATAATGAATGTATGATTGCTGTACAGTGTATGTATAATGGAGGTATGCTTGCTGTACAGTGTATGTATAATGGATGTATGATTGCTGTACAGTGTATGTATAATGGATGTATGATTGCTGTACGATGTATGTATAATGGATGTATGATTGCTGTACAGTGTATGTATAATGAATGTATGATTGCTGTACAGTGTATGTATAATGGAGGTATGCTTGCTGTACAGTGTATGTATAATGGATGTATGATTGCTGTACAGTGTATGTATAATGGAGGTATGCTTGCTGTACAGTGTGTGTATAATGGAGGCATGCTTGCTGTACAGTGTATGTATAATGAATGTATGATTGCTGTACAGTGTATGTATACTGAATGTATGATTGCTGTACAGTGTATGTATGATGGAGGTATGCTTGCTGTACAGTGTATGTATAATGGATGTATGATTGCTGTACAGACACAGTGTATGTATAATGGATGTATGATTGCTGTACAGTGTATGTATAATGAATGTATGATTGCTGTACAGTGTATGTATAATGGATGTATGATTGCTGTACAGTCACTGTGTATGTATTATGAATGTATGCTTGCTGTACAGTGTATGTATAATGGATGTATGATTGCTGTACAGTGTATGTATAATGGATGTATGATTGCTGTACAGTGTATGAATAATGGATTTATGCTTGCTGTACAGTGTATGTATAATGGAGGTATGCTTGCTGTACAGTGTATGTATAATGGAGGTATGATTGTTGTACAGTGTATGTATAATGGATTTATGATTGCTGTACAGTGTATGTATAATGGATGTATGATTGCTGTACAGTGTATGTATAATGGATGTATGATTGCTGTACAGTGTATGTATAATGGATGTATGATTGCTGTACAGTGTATGTATAATGAATGTATGATTGCTGTACAGTGTATGTATAATGGAGGTATGCTTGCTGTACAGTGTATGTATAATGGATGTATGATTGCTGTACAGTGTATGCATTATGGATGTATGATTGCTGTACAGTGTATGTATAATGGATGTATGATTGCTGTACAGTGTATGTATAATAAATGTATGATTGCTGTACAGTGTATGTATAATGGAGGTATGCTTGCTGTACAGTGTATGTATAATGGATGTATGATTGCTGTACAGTGTATGTATAATAGAGGTACGATTGCTGTACAGTGTATGTATAATAGAGGTACGATTGCTGTACAGTGTATGTATAATGAATGTATGATTGCTGTACAGTGTATGTATAATGGATGTATGCTTGCTGTACAGTGTATGTATAATGGAGGTATGCTTGCTGTACAGTGTATGTATAATGGATGTATGATTGCTGTACAGTGTATGTATAATGGAGGTATGCTTGCTGTACAGTGTATGTATAATGGAGGTATGCTTGCTGTACAGTGTATGTATAATGGATGTATGATTGCTGTACAGTGTATGTATACTGAATGTATGATTGCTGTACAGTGTATGTATAATGGAGGTATGCTTGCTGTACAGTGTATGTATAATGGATGTATGATTGCTGTACAGTGTATGTATAATGGAGGTATGATTGCTGTACAGTGTATGTATAATGAATGTGTGATTGCTGTACAGTGTATGTATAATGGAGGTATGATTGCTGTACAGTGTATGTATAATGGATGTATGATTGCTGTACAGTGTATGTATAATGGATGTATGATTGCTGTACAGTGTATGTATAATGGAGGTATGATTGCTGTACAGTGTATGTATAATGAATGTATGATTTCTGTACAGTGTATGTATAATGGAGGTATAATTGCTGTACAGTGTATGTATAATGGAGGTATGCTTGCTGTACAGTGTATGTATAATGGAGGTATGCTTGCTGTACAGTGTATGTATAATGGATGTATGATTGCTGTACAGTGTATGTATACTGAATGTATGATTGCTGTACAGTGTATGTATAATGGAGGTATGCTTGCTGTACAGTATGTATAATGTATGTATGATTGCTGTACAGTGTATGTATAATGAATGTATGATTGCTGTACAGTGTATGTATAATGGAGGTATGATTGCTGTACAGTGTATGTATAATGAATGTATGATTGCTGTACAGTGTATGTATAATGGAGGTATGGTTGCTGTACAGTGTATGTATAATGGATGTATGATTGCTGTACAGTGTATGTATAATGGATGTATGATTGCTGTACAGTGTATGTATAATGGAGGTATGATTGCTGTACAGTGTATGTATCATGAATGTATGATTTCTGTACAGTGTATGTATAATGGAGGTATGATTGCTGTACAGTGTATGTATAATGGAGGTATGATTGCTGTACAGTGTATGTATAATGGAGGTATGCTTGCTGTACAGTCACAGTGTATGTATAATGGATGTATGATTGCTGTACAGTCACAGTGTATTTATAATGGATGTATGATTGCTGTACAGTGTATGTATAATGGAGGTATGCTTGCTGTACAGTGTATGTATAATGGATGTATGATTGCTGTACAGTCACAGTTTATGTATAATGGAGGTATGCTTGCTGTACAGTGTATGTATAATGGAGGTATTCTTGCTGTACAGTGTATGTATAATGGAGGTATGATTGCTGTACAGTGTATGTATAATGGAGGTATGATTGCTGTACAGTGTATGTATAATGGAGGTATGATTGCTGTACAGTGTATGTATAATCGAGGTATGCTTGCTGTATAGTGTATGTATAATGGATGTATGATTGCTGTACAGTGTATGTATAATGGATGTATGATTGCTGTACAGTCACAGTGTATGTATAATGGAGGTATGCTTGCTGTACAGTGTATGTATAATGGATGTATGATTGCTGTACAGTGTATGTATGATTGCTGTACAGTGTATGTATAATGGATGTATGATTGCTGTACAGACACAGTGTATGTATAATGGATGTATGATTGCTGTACAGTGTATGTATAATGAATGTATGATTGCTGTACAGTGTATGTATAATGGATATATGATTGCTGTACAGTCACAGTGTATGTATAATGAATGTATGCTTGCTGTACAGTGTATGTATAATGGATGTATGATTGCTGTACAGTGTATGTATAATGAATGTATGATCGCTGTACAGTGTATGTATAATGGAGGTATGCTTGCTGTACAGTGTATGTATAATGGATGTATGATTGCTGTACAGTGTATGTATAATGAATGTATGATTGCTGTACAGTGTATGTATAATAGAGGTATGATTGCTGTACAGTGTATGTATAATGAATGTATGATTGCTGTACAGTGTATGTATAATGGAGGTATGCTTGCTGTACAGTGTATGTATAATGGATGTATGATTGCTGTACAGTGTATGTATAATGAATGTATGATTGCTGTACAGTGTATGTATAATGGATGTATGATTGCTGTACAGTGTATGTATAATGGAGGTATGCTTGCTGTACAGTGTATGTATAATGGAGGTATACTTGCTGTACAGTGTATGTATAATGGATGTATGATTGCTGTACAGTGTATGTATACTGAATGTATGATTGCTGTACAGTGTATGTATAATGGAGGTATGCTTGCTGTACAGTGTATGTATAATGGATGTATGATTGCTGTACAGTGTATGTATAATGAATGTATGATTGCTGTACAGTGTATGTATAATGGAGGTATAATTGCTGTACAGTGTATGTATAATGGAGGTATGATTGCTGTACAGTGTATGTATAATGGAGGTATGCTTGCTGTACAGTGTATGTATAATGGATGTATGATTGCTGTACAGTGTATGTATAATGAATGTATGATTGCTGTACAGTGTATGTATAATGGAGGTATGCTTGCTGTACAGTGTATGTATAATGGATGTATGATTGCTGTACAGTGTATGTATACTGAATGTATGATTGCTGTACAGTGTATGTATAATGGAGGTATGCTTGCTGTACAGTGTATGTATAATGGATGTATGATTGCTGTACAGTGTATGTATAATGAATGTATGATTGCTGTACAGTGTATGTATAATAGAGGTACGATTGCTGTACAGTGTATGTATAATGAATGTATGATTGCTGTACAGTGTATGTATAATGGATGTATGATTGCTGTACAGTGTATGTATAATGGAGGTATGCTTGCTGTACAGTGTATGTATAATGGATGTATGATTGCTGTACAGTGTATGTATAATGGAGGTATGCTTGCTGTACAGTGTATGTATAATGGAGGTATGCTTGCTGTACAGTGTATGTATAATGGATGTATGATTGCTGTACAGTGTATGTATACTGAATGTATGATTGCTGTACAGTGTATGTATAATGGAGGTATGCTTGCTGTACAGTGTATGTATAATGGATGCATGATTGCTGTACAGTGTATGTATAATGGAGGTATGATTGCTGTACAGTGTATGTATAATGAATGTGTGATTGCTGTACAGTGTATGTATAATGGAGGTATGATTGCTGTACAGTGTATGTATAATGGATGTATGATTGCTGTACAGTGTATGTATAATGGATGTATGATTGCTGTACAGTGTATGTATAATGGAGGTATGATTGCTGTACAGTGTATGTATAATGAATGTATGATTTCTGTACAGTGTATGTATAATGGAGGTATAATTGCTGTACAGTGTATGTATAATGGAGGTATGATTGCTGTACAGTGTATGTATAATGGAGGTATGCTTGCTGTACAGTGTATGTATAATGGATGTATGATTGCTGTACAGTGTATGTATACTGAATGTATGATTGCTGTACAGTGTATGTATAATGGAGGTATGCTTGCTGTACAGTGTATGTATAATGTATGTATGATTGCTGTACAGTGTATGTATAATGAATGTATGATTGCTGTACAGTGTATGTATAATGGAGGTATGATTGCTGTACAGTGTATGTATAATGAATGTATGATTGCTGTACAGTGTATGTATAATGAATGTATGATTGCTGTACAGTGTATGTATAATGGAGGTATGGTTGCTGTACAGTGTATGTATAATGGATGTATGATTGCTGTACAGTGTATGTATAATGGATGTATGATTGCTGTACAGTGTATGTATAATGGAGGTATGATTGCTGTACAGTGTATGTATAATGAATGTATGATTTCTGTACAGTGTATGTATAATGGAGGTATGATTGCTGTACAGTGTATGTATAATGGGGGAATGATTGCTGTACAGTGTATGTATAATGGAGGTATGCTTGCTGTACAGTCACAGTGTATGTATAATGGATGTATGATTGCTGTACAGTCACAGTGTATTTATAATGGATGTATGATTGCTGTACAGTGTATGTATAATGGAGGTATGCTTGCTGTACAGTGTATGTATAATGGATGTATGATTGCTGTACAGTCACAGTTTATGTATAATGGAGGTATGCTTGCTGTACAGTGTATGTATAATGGAGGTATTCTTGCTGTACAGTGTATGTATAATGGAGGTATGATTGCTGTACAGTGTATGTATAATGGAGGTATGATTGCTGTACAGTGTATGTATAATGGAGGTATGCTTGCTGTACAGTGTATGTATAATGGATGTATGATTGCTGTACAGTGTATGTATAATGGATGTATGATTGCTGTACAGTCACAGTGTATGTATAATGGAGGTATGCTTGCTGTACAGTGTATGTATAATGGATGTATGATTGCTGTACAGTCACAGTGTATGTATAATGGAGGTACGCTTGCTGTACAGTGTATGGATAATGGATGTATGATTGCTGTACAGTCACAGTGTTTGTATAATGGATGTATGATTGCTGTACAGTCAGTGTATGTATAATGGATGTATGATTGCTGTACAGTGTATGTATAATGGATGTATGATTGCTGTACAGTCACAGTGTATGTATAATGGATGTATGATTGCTGTACAGTGTATGTATACTGAATGTATGATTGCTTTACAGTGTATGTATAATGGAGGTATGCGTGCTGTACAGTGTATGTATAATGGATGTATGATTGCTGTACAGACACAGTGTATGTATAATGGATGTATGATTGCTGTACAGTGTATGTATAATGGATGTATGATTGCTGTACAATCACTTGGTATGTATAATGAATGTATGCTTGCTGTACAGTGTATGTAAAATGGATGTATGATTGCTGTACAGTGTATGTATAATGGATGTATGATTGCTGTACAGTGTATGTATAATGGATGTATGATTGCTGTACAGACACAGTGTATGTATAATGGATGTATGATTGCTGTACAGTGTATGTATAATGAATGTATGATTGCTGTACAGTGTATGTATAATGGATATATGATTGCTGTACAGTCACAGTGTATGTATAATGAATGTATGCTTGCTGTACAGTGTATGTATAATGGATGTATGATTGCTGTACAGTGTATGTATAATGAATGTATGATTGCTGTACAGTGTATGTATAATGGATGTATGATTGCTGTACAGTGTATGTATAATGAATGTATGATTGCTGTACAGTGTATGTATAATGGAGGTATGCTTGCTGTACAGTGTATGTATAATGGATGTATGATTGCTGTACAGTGTATGTATAATGAATGTATGATTGCTGTACAGTGTATGTATAATGGAGGTATGCTTGCTGTACAGTGTATGTATAATGGATGTATGATTGCTGTACAGTGTATGTATACTGAATGTATGATTGCTGTACAGTGTATGTATAATGGAGGTATGCTTGCTGTACAGTGTATGTATAATGGATGTATGATTGCTGTACAGTGTATGTATAATGAATGTATGATTGCTGTACAGTGTATGTATAATAGAGGTACGATTGCTGTACAGTGTATGTATAATGAATGTATGATTGCTGTACAGTGTATGTATAATGGATGTATGATTGCTGTACAGTGTATGTATAATGGAGGTATGCTTGCTGTACAGTGTATGTATAATGGATGTATGATTGCTGTACAGTGTATGTATAATGGAGGTATGCTTGCTGTACAGTGTATGTATAATGGATGTATGATTGCTGTACAGTGTATGTATAATGGAGGTATGATTGCTGTACAGTGTATGTATAATGAATGTATGATTTCTGTACAGTGTATGTATAATGGAGGTATAATTGCTGTACAGTGTATGTATAATGGAGGTATGATTGCTGTACAGTGTATGTATAATGGAGGTATGCTTGCTGTACAGTGTATGTATAATGGATGTATGATTGCTGTACAGTGTATGTATACTGAATGTATGATTGCTGTACAGTGTATGTATAATGGAGGTATGCTTGCTGTACAGTGTATGTATAATGTATGTATGATTGCTGTACAGTGTATGTATAATGAATGTATGATTGCTGTACAGTGTATGTATAATGGAGGTATGATTGCTGTACAGTGTATGTATAATGAATGTATGATTGCTGTACAGTATGTATAATGAATGTATGATTGCTGTACAGTGTATGTATAATGGAGGTATGGTTGCTGTACAGTGTATGTATACTGGATGTATGATTGCTGTACAGTGTATGTATAATGGATGTATGATTGCTGTACAGTGTATGTATAATGGAGGTATGATTGCTGTACAGTGTATGTATAATGAATGTATGATTTCTGTACAGTGTATGTATAATGGAGGTATGATTGCTGTACAGTGTATGTATAATGGAGGTATGATTGCTGTACAGTGTATGTATAATGGAGGTATGCTTGCTGTACAGTCACAGTGTATGTATAATGGATGTATGATTGCTGTACAGTCACAGTGTATTTATAATGGATGTATGATTGCTGTACAGTGTATGTATAATGGAGGTATGCTTGCTGTACAGTGTATGTATAATGGATGTATGATTGCTGTACAGTCACAGTTTATGTATAATGGAGGTATGCTTGCTGTACAGTGTATGTATAATGGAGGTATTCTTGCTGTACAGTGTATGTATAATGGAGGTATGATTGCTGTACAGTGTATGTATAATGGAGGTATGCTTGCTGTACAGTGTATGTATAATGGATGTATGATTGCTGTACAGTGTATGTATAATGAATGTATGATTGCTGTACAGTGTATGTATAATGGAGGTATGCTTGCTGTACAGTGTATGTATAATGGATGTATGATTGCTGTACAGTGTATGTATACTGAATGTATGATTGCTGTACAGTGTATGTATAATGGAGGTATGCTTGCTGTACAGTGTATGTATAATGGATGTATGATTGCTGTACAGTGTATGTATAATGGAGGTATGATTGCTGTACAGTGTATGTATAATGGAGGTATGATTGCTGTACAGTGTATGTATAATCGAGGTATGCTTGCTGTATAGTGTATGTATAATGGATGTATGATTGCTGTACAGTGTATGTATAATGGATGTATGATTGCTGTACAGTCACAGTGTATGTATAATGGAGGTATGCTTGCTGTACAGTGTATGTATAATGGATGTATGATTGCTGTACAGTGTATGTATAATGGATGTATGATTGCTGTACAGACAGTGTATGTATAATGGATGTATGATTGCTGTACAGTGTATGTATAATGGAGGTATGCTTGCTGTACAGTGTATGTATAATGGATGTATGATTGCTGTACAGTGTATGTATAATGAATGTATGATTGCTGTACAGTGTATGTATAATGGAGGTATGCTTGCTGTACAGTGTATGTATAATGGATGTATGATTGCTGTACAGTGTATGTATACTGAATGTATGATTGCTGTACAGTGTATGTATAATGGAGGTATGCTTGCTGTACAGTGTATGTATAATGGATGTATGATTGCTGTACAGTGTATGTATAATGGAGGTATGATTGCTGTACAGTGTATGTATAATGGAGGTATGATTGCTGTACAGTGTATGTATAATCGAGGTATGCTTGCTGTATAGTGTATGTATAATGGATGTATGATTGCTGTACAGTGTATGTATAATGGATGTATGATTGCTGTACAGTCACAGTGTATGTATAATGGAGGTATGCTTGCTGTACAGTGTATGTATAATGGATGTATGATTGCTGTACAGTGTATGTATAATGGATGTATGATTGCTGTACAGACACAGTGTATGTATAATGGATGTATGATTGCTGTACAGTGTATGTATAATGAATGTATGATTGCTGTACAGTGTATGTATAATGGATATATGATTGCTGTACAGTCACAGTGTATGTATAATGAATGTATGCTTGCTGTACAGTGTATGTATAATGGATGTATGATTGCTGTACAGTGTATGTATAATGAATGTATGATCGCTGTACAGTGTATGTATAATGGAGGTATGCTTGCTGTACAGTGTATGTATAATGGATGTATGATTGCTGTACAGTGTATGTATAATGAATGTATGATTGCTGTACAGTGTATGTATAATAGAGGTATGATTGCTGTACAGTGTATGTATAATGAATGTATGATTGCTGTACAGTGTATGTATAATGGAGGTATGCTTGCTGTACAGTGTATGTATAATGGATGTATGATTGCTGTACAGTGTATGTATACTGAATGTATGATTGCTGTACAGTGTATGTATAATGGAGGTATGCTTGCTGTACAGTGTATGTATAATGGATGTATGATTGCTGTACAGTGTATGTATAATGGAGGTATGATTGCTGTACAGTGTATGTATAATGGAGGTATGATTGCTGTACAGTGTATGTATAATCGAGGTATGCTTGCTGTATAGTGTATGTATAATGGATGTATGATTGCTGTACAGTGTATGTATAATGGATGTATGATTGCTGTACAGTCACAGTGTATGTATAATGGAGGTATGCTTGCTGTACAGTGTATGTATAATGGATGTATGATTGCTGTACAGTGTATGTATAATGGATGTATGATTGCTGTACAGACACAGTGTATGTATAATGGATGTATGATTGCTGTACAGTGTATGTATAATGAATGTATGATTGCTGTACAGTGTATGTATAATGGATATATGATTGCTGTACAGTCACAGTGTATGTATAATGAATGTATGCTTGCTGTACAGTGTATGTATAATGGATGTATGATTGCTGTACAGTGTATGTATAATGAATGTATGATCGCTGTACAGTGTATGTATAATGGAGGTATGCTTGCTGTACAGTGTATGTATAATGGAGGTATGGTTGCTGTACAGTGTATGTATAATGGATGTATGATTGCTGTACAGTGTATGTATAATGGATGTATGATTGCTGTACAGTGTATGTATAATGGAGGTATGATTGCTGTACAGTGTATGTATAATGAATGTATGATTTCTGTACAGTGTATGTATAATGGAGGTATGATTGCTGTACAGTGTATGTATAATGGAGGTATGATTGCTGTACAGTGTATGTATAATGGAGGTATGCTTGCTGTACAGTCACAGTGTATGTATAATGGATGTATGATTGCTGTACAGTCACAGTGTATTTATAATGGATGTATGATTGCTGTACAGTGTATGTATAATGGAGGTATGCTTGCTGTACAGTGTATGTATAATGGATGTATGATTGCTGTACAGTCACAGTTTATGTATAATGGAGGTATGCTTGCTGTACAGTGTATGTATAATGGAGGTATTCTTGCTGTACAGTGTATGTATAATGGAGGTATGATTGCTGTACAGTGTATGTATAATGGAGGTATGCTTGCTGTACAGTGTATGTATAATGGATGTATGATTGCTGTACAGTGTATGTATAATGAATGTATGATTGCTGTACAGTGTATGTATAATGGAGGTATGCTTGCTGTACAGTGTATGTATAATGGATGTATGATTGCTGTACAGTGTATGTATACTGAATGTATGATTGCTGTACAGTGTATGTATAATGGAGGTATGCTTGCTGTACAGTGTATGTATAATGGATGTATGATTGCTGTACAGTGTATGTATAATGGAGGTATGATTGCTGTACAGTGTATGTATAATGGAGGTATGATTGCTGTACAGTGTATGTATAATCGAGGTATGCTTGCTGTATAGTGTATGTATAATGGATGTATGATTGCTGTACAGTGTATGTATAATGGATGTATGATTGCTGTACAGTCACAGTGTATGTATAATGGAGGTATGCTTGCTGTACAGTGTATGTATAATGGATGTATGATTGCTGTACAGTGTATGTATAATGGAGGTATGCTTGCTGTACAGTGTATGTATAATGGATGTATGATTGCTGTACAGTGTATGTATACTGAATGTATGATTGCTGTACAGTGTATGTATAATGGAGGTATGCTTGCTGTACAGTGTATCTATAATGGATGTATGATTGCTGTACAGTGTATGTATAATGAATGTATGATTGCTGTACAGTGTATGTATAATGGAGGTATAATTGCTGTACAGTGTATGTATAATGGAGGTATGATTGCTGTACAGTGTATGTATAATGGAGGTATGCTTGCTGTACAGTGTATGTATAATGGATGTATGATTGCTGTACAGTGTATGTATAATGAATGTATGATTGCTGTACAGTGTATGTATAATGGAGGTATGCTTGCTGTACAGTGTATGTATAATGGATGTATGATTGCTGTACAGTGTATGTATACTGAATGTATGATTGCTGTACAGTGTATGTATAATGGAGGTATGCTTGCTGTACAGTGTATGTATAATGGATGTATGATTGCTGTACAGTGTATGTATAATGAATGTATGATTGCTGTACAGTGTATGTATAATAGAGGTACGATTGCTGTACAGTGTATGTATAATGAATGTATGATTGCTGTACAGTGTATGTATAATGGATGTATGATTGCTGTACAGTGTATGTATAATGGAGGTATGCTTGCTGTACAGTGTATGTATAATGGAGGTATGCTTGCTGTACAGTGTATGTATAATGGATGTATGATTGCTGTACAGTGTATGTATACTGAATGTATGATTGCTGTACAGTGTATGTATAATGGAGCTATGCTTGCTGTACAGTGTATGTATAATGGATGCATGATTGCTGTACAGTGTATGTATAATGGAGGTATGATTGCTGTACAGTGTATGTATAATGAATGTGTGATTGCTGTACAGTGTATGTATAATGGAGGTATGATTGCTGTACAGTGTATGTATAATGGATGTATGATTGCTGTACAGTGTATGTATAATGGATGTATGATTGCTGTACAGTGTATGTATAATGGAGGTATGATTGCTGTACAGTGTATGTATAATGAATGTATGATTTCTGTACAGTGTATGTATAATGGAGGTATAATTGCTGTACAGTGTATGTATAATGGAGGTATGATTGCTGTACAGTGTATGTATAATGGAGGTATGCTTGCTGTACAGTGTATGTATAATGGATGTATGATTGCTGTACAGTGTATGTATACTGAATGTATGATTGCTGTACAGTGTATGTATAATGGAGGTATGCTTGCTGTACAGTGTATGTATAATGTATGTATGATTGCTGTACAGTGTATGTATAATGAATGTATGATTGCTGTACAGTGTATGTATAATGGAGGTATGATTGCTGTACAGTGTATGTATAATGAATGTATGATTGCTGTACAGTGTATGTATAATGAATGTATGATTGCTGTACAGTGTATGTATAATGGAGGTATGGTTGCTGTACAGTGTATGTATAATGGATGTATGATTGCTGTACAGTGTATGTATAATGGATGTATGATTGCTGTACAGTGTATGTATAATGGAGGTATGATTGCTGTACAGTGTATGTATAATGGGGGAATGATTGCTGTACAGTGTATGTATAATGGAGGTATGCTTGCTGTACAGTCACAGTGTATGTATAATGGATGTATGATTGCTGTACAGTCACAGTGTATTTATAATGGATGTATGATTGCTGTACAGTGTATGTATAATGGAGGTATGCTTGCTGTACAGTGTATGTATAATGGATGTATGATTGCTGTACAGTCACAGTTTATGTATAATGGAGGTATGCTTGCTGTACAGTGTATGTATAATGGAGATATTCTTGCTGTACAGTGTATGTATAATGGAGGTATGATTGCTGTACAGTGTATGTATAATGGAGGTATGATTGCTGTACAGTGTATGTATAATGGAGGTATGCTTGCTGTACAGTGTATGTATAATGGATGTATGATTGCTGTACAGTGTATGTATAATGGATGTATGATTGCTGTACAGTCACAGTGTATGTATAATGGAGGTATGCTTGCTGTACAGTGTATGTATAATGGATGTATGATTGCTGTACAGTCACAGTGTATGTATAATGGAGGTACGCTTGCTGTACAGTGTATGGATAATGGATGTATGATTGCTGTACAGTCACAGTGTTTGTATAATGGATGTATGATTGCTGTACAGTCAGTGTATGTATAATGGATGTATGATTGCTGTACAGTGTATGTATAATGGATGTATGATTGCTGTACAGTCACAGTGTATGTATAATGGATGTATGATTGCTGTACAGTGTATGTATACTGAATGTATGATTGCTTTACAGTGTATGTATAATGGAGGTATGCGTGCTGTACAGTGTATGTATAATGGATGTATGATTGCTGTACAGACACAGTGTATGTATAATGGATGTATGATTGCTGTACAGTGTATGTATAATGGATGTATGATTGCTGTACAATCACTTGGTATGTATAATGAATGTATGCTTGCTGTACAGTGTATGTAAAATGGATGTATGATTGCTGTACAGTGTATGTATAATGGATGTATGATTGCTGTACAGTGTATGTATAATGGATGTATGATTGCTGTACAGACACAGTGTATGTATAATGAATGTATGATTGCTGTACAGTGTATGTATAATGAATGTATGATTGCTGTACAGTGTATGTATAATAGAGGTACGATTGCTGTACAGTGTATGTATAATGAATGTATGATTGCTGTACAGTGTATGTATAATGGATGTATGATTGCTGTACAGTGTATGTATAATGGAGGTATGCTTGCTGTACAGTGTATGTATAATGGATGTATGATTGCTGTACAGTGTATGTATAATGGAGGTATGCTTGCTGTACAGTGTATGTATAATGGATGTATGATTGCTGTACAGTGTATGTATAATGGAGGTATGGTTGCTGTACAGTGTATGTATAATGGATGTATGATTGCTGTACAGTGTATGTATAATGGATGTATGATTGCTGTACAGTGTATGTATAATGGAGGTATGATTGCTGTACAGTGTATGTATAATGAATGTATGATTTCTGTACAGTGTATGTATAATGGAGGTATGATTGCTGTACAGTGTATGTATAATGGAGGTATGATTGCTGTACAGTGTATGTATAATGGAGGTATGCTTGCTGTACAGTCACAGTGTATGTATAATGGATGTATGATTGCTGTACAGTCCACAGTGTATTTATAATGGATGTATGATTGCTGTACAGGTATGTATAATGGAGGTATGCTATGCTGTACAGTGTATGTATAATGGATGTAGTGATTGCTGTACAGTCACAGTTTATGTATAATGGAGGTATGCTTGCTGTACAGTGTATGTATAATGGAGGTATTCTTGCTGTACAGTGTATGTATAATGTGAGGTATGATTGCTGTACAGTGTATGTATAATGGAGGTTATGATTGCTGTACAGTGTATGTATAATGGAGGTATGCTTGCTGTACAGTGTAGTGTATAATGGATGTATGATTGCTGTACAGTGTATGTATAATGGATGTATGATTGCTGTACAGTCACAGTGTTAATGGAGGTACGCTTGCTGTACAGTGTATGGATAATGGATGTATGATTGCTGTACAGTCACAGTGTTTGTATAATGGATGTATGATTGCTGTACAGTCAGTGTATGTATAATGGATGTATGATTGCTGTACAGTGTATGTATAATGGATGTATGATTGCTGTACAGTCACAGTGTATGTATAATGGATGTATGATTGCTGTACAGTGTATGTATACTGAATGTATGATTGCTTTACAGTGTATGTATAATGGAGGTATGCGTGCTGTACAGTGTATGTATAATGGATGTATGATTGCTGTACAGACACAGTGTATGTATAATGGATGTATGATTGCTGTACAGTGTATGTATAATGGATGTATGATTGCTGTACAATCACTTGGTATGTATAATGAATGTATGCTTGCTGTACAGTGTATGTAAAATGGATGTATGATTGCTGTACAGTGTATGTATAATGGATGTATGATTGCTGTACAGTGTATGTATAATGGATGTATGATTGCTGTACAGACACAGTGTATGTATAATGGATGTATGATTGCTGTACAGTGTATGTATAATGAATGTATGATTGCTGTACAGTGTATGTATAATGGATATATGATTGCTGTACAGTCACAGTGTATGTATAATGAATGTATGCTTGCTGTACAGTGTATGTATAATGGATGTATGATTGCTGTACAGTGTATGTATAATGAATGTATGATTGCTGTACAGTGTATGTATAATGGATGTATGATTGCTGTACAGTGTATGTATAATGAATGTATGATTGCTGTACAGTGTATGTATAATGGAGGTATGCTTGCTGTACAGTGTATGTATAATGGATGTATGATTGCTGTACAGTGTATGTATAATGAATGTATGATTGCTGTACAGTGTATGTATAATGGAGGTATGCTTGCTGTACAGTGTATGTATAATGGATGTATGATTGCTGTACAGTGTATGTATACTGAATGTATGATTGCTGTACAGTGTATGTATAATGGAGGTATGCTTGCTGTACAGTGTATGTATAATGGATGTATGATTGCTGTACAGTGTATGTATAATGAATGTATGATTGCTGTACAGTGTATGTATAATAGAGGTACGATTGCTGTACAGTGTATGTATAATGAATGTATGATTGCTGTACAGTGTATGTATAATGGATGTATGATTGCTGTACAGTGTATGTATAATGGAGGTATGCTTGCTGTACAGTGTATGTATAATGGATGTATGATTGCTGTACAGTGTATGTATAATGGAGGTATGCTTGCTGTACAGTGTATGTATAATGGATGTATGATTGCTGTACAGTGTATGTATAATGGAGGTATGATTGCTGTACAGTGTATGTATAATGAATGTATGATTTCTGTACAGTGTATGTATAATGGAGGTATAATTGCTGTACAGTGTATGTATAATGGAGGTATGATTGCTGTACAGTGTATGTATAATGGAGGTATGCTTGCTGTACAGTGTATGTATAATGGATGTATGATTGCTGTACAGTGTATGTATACTGAATGTATGATTGCTGTACAGTGTATGTATAATGGAGGTATGCTTGCTGTACAGTGTATGTATAATGTATGTATGATTGCTGTACAGTGTATGTATAATGAATGTATGATTGCTGTACAGTGTATGTATAATGGAGGTATGATTGCTGTACAGTGTATGTATAATGAATGTATGATTGCTGTACAGTATGTATAATGAATGTATGATTGCTGTACAGTGTAAGTATAATGGAGGTATGGTTGCTGTACAGTGTATGTATAATGGATGTATGATTGCTGTACAGTGTATGTATAATGGATGTATGATTGCTGTACAGTGTATGTATAATGGAGGTATGATTGCTGTACAGTGTATGTATAATGAATGTATGATTTCTGTACAGTGTATGTATAATGGAGGTATGATTGCTGTACAGTGTATGTATAATGGAGGTATGATTGCTGTACAGTGTATGTATAATGGAGGTATGCTTGCTGTACAGTCACAGTGTATGTATAATGGATGTATGATTGCTGTACAGTCACAGTGTATTTATAATGGATGTATGATTGCTGTACAGTGTATGTATAATGGAGGTATGCTTGCTGTACAGTGTATGTATAATGGATGTATGATTGCTGTACAGTCACAGTTTATGTATAATGGAGGTATGCTTGCTGTACAGTGTATGTATAATGGAGGTATTCTTGCTGTACAGTGTATGTATAATGGAGGTATGATTGCTGTACAGTGTATGTATAATGGAGGTATGCTTGCTGTACAGTGTATGTATAATGGATGTATGATTGCTGTACAGTGTATGTATACTGAATGTATGATTGCTGTACAGTGTATGTATAATGGAGGTATGCTTGCTGTACAGTGTATGTATAATGGATGTATGATTGCTGTACAGTGTATGTATAATGGAGGTATGATTGCTGTACAGTGTATGTATAATGGAGGTATGATTGCTGTACAGTGTATGTATAATCGAGGTATGCTTGCTGTACAGTGTATGTATAATGGATGTATGATTGCTGTACAGTGTATGTATAATGGATGTATGATTGCTGTACAGTCACAGTGTATGTATAATGGAGGTATGCTTGCTGTACAGTGTATGTATAATGGATGTATGATTGCTGTACAGTGTATGTATAATGGATGTATGATTGCTGTACAGACACAGTGTATGTATAATGGATGTATGATTGCTGTACAGTGTATGTATAATGAATGTATGATTGCTGTACAGTGTATGTATAATGGATATATGATTGCTGTACAGTCACAGTGTATGTATAATGAATGTATGCTTGCTGTACAGTGTATGTATAATGGAGGTATAATTGCTGTACAGTGTATGTATAATGGAGGTATGATTGCTGTACAGTGTATGTATAATGGAGGTATGCTTGCTGTACAGTGTATGTATAATAGAGGTATGATTGCTGTACAGTGTATGTATAATGAATGTATGATTGCTGTACAGTGTATGTATAATGGAGGTATGCTTGCTGTACAGTGTATGTATAATGGATGTATGATTGCTGTACAGTGTATGTATAATGAATGTATGATTGCTGTACAGTGTATGTATAATGGATGTATGATTGCTGTACAGTGTATGTATAATGGAGGTATGCTTGCTGTACAGTGTATGTATAATGGAGGTATGCTTGCTGTACAGTGTATGTATAATGGATGTATGATTGCTGTACAGTGTATGTATACTGAATGTATGATTGCTGTACAGTGTATGTATAATGGAGGTATGCTTGCTGTACAGTGTATCTATAATGGATGTATGATTGCTGTACAGTGTATGTATAATGAATGTATGATTGCTGTACAGTGTATGTATAATGGAGGTATAATTGCTGTACAGTGTATGTATAATGGAGGTATGATTGCTGTACAGTGTATGTATAATGGAGGTATGCTTGCTGTACAGTGTATGTATAATGGATGTATGATTGCTGTACAGTGTATGTATAATGAATGTATGATTGCTGTACAGTGTATGTATAATGGAGGTATGCTTGCTGTACAGTGTATGTATAATGGATGTATGATTGCTGTACAGTGTATGTATACTGAATGTATGATTGCTGTACAGTGTATGTATAATGGAGGTATGCTTGCTGTACAGTGTATGTATAATGGATGTATGATTGCTGTACAGTGTATGTATAATGAATGTATGATTGCTGTACAGTGTATGTATAATAGAGGTACGATTGCTGTACAGTGTATGTATAATGAATGTATGATTGCTGTACAGTGTATGTATAATGGAGGTATGCTTGCTGTACAGTGTATGTATAATGGAGGTATGCTTGCTGTACAGTGTATGTATAATGGATGTATGATTGCTGTACAGTGTATGTATACTGAATGTATGATTGCTGTACAGTGTATGTATAATGGAGGTATGCTTGCTGTACAGTGTATGTATAATGGATGCATGATTGCTGTACAGTGTATGTATAATGGAGGTATGATTGCTGTACAGTGTATGTATAATGAATGTGTGATTGCTGTACAGTGTATGTATAATGGAGGTATGATTGCTGTACAGTGTATGTATAATGGATGTATGATTGCTGTACAGTGTATGTATAATGGATGTATGATTGCTGTACAGTGTATGTATAATGGAGGTATGATTGCTGTACAGTGTATGTATAATGAATGTATGATTTCTGTACAGTGTATGTATAATGGAGGTATAATTGCTGTACAGTGTATGTATAATGGAGGTATGATTGCTGTACAGTGTATGTATAATGGAGGTATGCTTGCTGTACAGTGTATGTATAATGGATGTATGATTGCTGTACAGTGTATGTATACTGAATGTATGATTGCTGTACAGTGTATGTATAATGGAGGTATGCTTGCTGTACAGTGTATGTATAATGTATGTATGATTGCTGTACAGTGTATGTATAATGAATGTATGATTGCTGTACAGTGTATGTATAATGGAGGTATGATTGCTGTACAGTGTATGTATAATGAATGTATGATTGCTGTACAGTGTATGTATAATGAATGTATGATTGCTGTACAGTGTATGTATAATGGAGGTATGGTTGCTGTACAGTGTATGTATAATGGATGTATGATTGCTGTACAGTGTATGTATAATGGATGTATGATTGCTGTACAGTGTATGTATAATGGAGGTATGATTGCTGTACAGTGTATGTATAATGAATGTATGATTTCTGTACAGTGTATGTATAATGGAGGTATGATTGCTGTACAGTGTATGTATAATGGGGGAATGATTGCTGTACAGTGTATGTATAATGGAGGTATGCTTGCTGTACAGTCACAGTGTATGTATAATGGATGTATGATTGCTGTACAGTCACAGTGTATTTATAATGGATGTATGATTGCTGTACAGTGTATGTATAATGGAGGTATGCTTGCTGTACAGTGTATGTATAATGGATGTATGATTGCTGTACAGTCACAGTTTATGTATAATGGAGGTATGCTTGCTGTACAGTGTATGTATAATGGAGATATTCTTGCTGTACAGTGTATGTATAATGGAGGTATGATTGCTGTACAGTGTATGTATAATGGAGGTATGATTGCTGTACAGTGTATGTATAATGGAGGTATGCTTGCTGTACAGTGTATGTATAATGGATGTATGATTGCTGTACAGTGTATGTATAATGGATGTATGATTGCTGTACAGTCACAGTGTATGTATAATGGAGGTATGCTTGCTGTACAGTGTATGTATAATGGATGTATGATTGCTGTACAGTCACAGTGTATGTATAATGGAGGTACGCTT
Organism: Hyla sarda; assembly: GCF_029499605.1. NCBI lineage: Eukaryota > Metazoa > Chordata > Amphibia > Anura > Hylidae > Hyla > Hyla sarda. The sequence continues at coordinate 27,540 of NW_026607608.1, forward strand.
GCTGTACAGTGTATGGATAATGGATGTATGATTGCTGTACAGTCACAGTGTTTGTATAATGGATGTATGATTGCTGTACAGTCAGTGTATGTATAATGGATGTATGATTGCTGTACAGTGTATGTATAATGGATGTATGATTGCTGTACAGTCACAGTGTATGTATAATGGATGTATGATTGCTGTACAGTGTATGTATACTGAATGTATGATTGCTTTACAGTGTATGTATAATGGAGGTATGCGTGCTGTACAGTGTATGTATAATGGATGTATGATTGCTGTACAGACACAGTGTATGTATAATGGATGTATGATTGCTGTACAGTGTATGTATAATGGATGTATGATTGCTGTACAATCACTTGGTATGTATAATGAATGTATGCTTGCTGTACAGTGTATGTAAAATGGATGTATGATTGCTGTACAGTGTATGTATTATGGATGTATGATTGCTGTACAGTGTATGTATAATGGATGTATGATTGCTGTACAGACACAGTGTATGTATAATGGATGTATGATTGCTGTACAGTGTATGTATAATGAATGTATGATTGCTGTACAGTGTATGTATAATGGATATATGATTGCTGTACAGTCACAGTGTATGTATAATGAATGTATGCTTGCTGTACAGTGTATGTATAATGGATGTATGATTGCTGTACAGTGTATGTATAATGAATGTATGATTGCTGTACAGTGTATGTATAATGGATGTATGATTGCTGTACAGTGTATGTATAATGAATGTATGATTGCTGTACAGTGTATGTATAATGGAGGTATGCTTGCTGTACAGTGTATGTATAATGGATGTATGATTGCTGTACAGTGTATGTATAATGAATGTATGATTGCTGTACAGTGTATGTATAATGGAGGTATGCTTGCTGTACAGTGTATGTATAATGGATGTATGATTGCTGTACAGTGTATGTATACTGAATGTATGATTGCTGTACAGTGTATGTATAATGGAGGTATGCTTGCTGTACAGTGTATGTATAATGGATGTATGATTGCTGTACAGTGTATGTATAATGAATGTATGATTGCTGTACAGTGTATGTATAATAGAGGTACGATTGCTGTACAGTGTATGTATAATGAATGTATGATTGCTGTACAGTGTATGTATAATGGATGTATGATTGCTGTACAGTGTATGTATAATGGAGGTATGCTTGCTGTACAGTGTATGTATAATGGATGTATGATTGCTGTACAGTGTATGTATAATGGAGGTATGCTTGCTGTACAGTGTATGTATAATGGATGTATGATTGCTGTACAGTGTATGTATAATGGAGGTATGATTGCTGTACAGTGTATGTATAATGAATGTATGATTTCTGTACAGTGTATGTATAATGGAGGTATAATTGCTGTACAGTGTATGTATAATGGAGGTATGATTGCTGTACAGTGTATGTATAATGGAGGTATGCTTGCTGTACAGTGTATGTATAATGGATGTATGATTGCTGTACAGTGTATGTATACTGAATGTATGATTGCTGTACAGTGTATGTATAATGGAGGTATGCTTGCTGTACAGTGTATGTATAATGTATGTATGATTGCTGTACAGTGTATGTATAATGAATGTATGATTGCTGTACAGTGTATGTATAATGGAGGTATGATTGCTGTACAGTGTATGTATAATGAATGTATGATTGCTGTACAGTATGTATAATGAATGTATGATTGCTGTACAGTGTATGTATAATGGAGGTATGGTTGCTGTACAGTGTATGTATAATGGATGTATGATTGCTGTACAGTGTATGTATAATGGATGTATGATTGCTGTACAGTGTATGTATAATGGAGGTATGATTGCTGTACAGTGTATGTATAATGAATGTATGATTTCTGTACAGTGTATGTATAATGGAGGTATGATTGCTGTACAGTGTATGTATAATGGAGGTATGATTGCTGTACAGTGTATGTATAATGGAGGTATGCTTGCTGTACAGTCACAGTGTATGTATAATGGATGTATGATTGCTGTACAGTCACAGTGTATTTATAATGGATGTATGATTGCTGTACAGTGTATGTATAATGGAGGTATGCTTGCTGTACAGTGTATGTATAATGGATGTATGATTGCTGTACAGTCACAGTTTATGTATAATGGAGGTATGCTTGCTGTACAGTGTATGTATAATGGAGGTATTCTTGCTGTACAGTGTATGTATAATGGAGGTATGATTGCTGTACAGTGTATGTATAATGGAGGTATGATTGCTGTACAGTGTATGTATAATGGAGGTATGCTTGCTGTACAGTGTATGTATAATGGATGTATGATTGCTGTACAGTGTATGTATAATGGATGTATGATTGCTGTACAGTCACAGTGTATGTATAATGGAGGTATGCTTGCTGTACAGTGTATGTATAATGGATGTATGATTGCTGTACAGTCACAGTGTATGTATAATGGAGGTACGCTTGCTGTACAGTGTATGGATAATGGATGTATGATTGCTGTACAGTCACAGTGTTTGTATAATGGATGTATGATTGCTGTACAGTCAGTGTATGTATAATGGATGTATGATTGCTGTACAGTGTATGTATAATGGATGTATGATTGCTGTACAGTCACAGTGTATGTATAATGGATGTATGATTGCTGTACAGTGTATGTATACTGAATGTATGATTGCTTTACAGTGTATGTATAATGGAGGTATGCGTGCTGTACAGTGTATGTATAATGGATGTATGATTGCTGTACAGACACAGTGTATGTATAATGGATGTATGATTGCTGTACAATCACTTGGTATGTATAATGAATGTATGCTTGCTGTACAGTGTATGTAAAATGGATGTATGATTGCTGTACAGTGTATGTATAATGGATGTATGATTGCTGTACAGTGTATGTATAATGCATGTATGATTGCTGTACAGACACAGTGTATGTATAATGGATGTATGATTGCTGTACAGTGTATGTATAATGAATGTATGATTGCTGTACAGTGTATGTATAATGGATATATGATTGCTGTACAGTCACAGTGTATGTATAATGAATGTATGCTTGCTGTACAGTGTATGTATAATGGATGTATGATTGCTGTACAGTGTATGTATAATGAATGTATGATTGCTGTACAGTGTATGTATAATGGATGTATGATTGCTGTACAGTGTATGTATAATGAATGTATGATTGCTGTACAGTGTATGTATAATGGAGGTATGCTTGCTGTACAGTGTATGTATAATGGATGTATGATTGCTGTACAGTGTATGTATAATGAATGTATGATTGCTGTACAGTGTATGTATAATGGAGGTATGCTTGCTGTACAGTGTATGTATAATGGATGTATGATTGCTGTACAGTGTATGTATACTGAATGTATGATTGCTGTACAGTGTATGTATAATGGAGGTATGCTTGCTGTACAGTGTATGTATAATGGATGTATGATTGCTGTACAGTGTATGTATAATGAATGTATGATTGCTGTACAGTGTATGTATAATAGAGGTACGATTGCTGTACAGTGTATGTATAATGAATGTATGATTGCTGTACAGTGTATGTATAATGGATGTATGATTGCTGTACAGTGTATGTATAATGGAGGTATGCTTGCTGTACAGTGTATGTATAATGGATGTATGATTGCTGTACAGTGTATGTATAATGGAGGTATGCTTGCTGTACAGTGTATGTATAATGGAGGTATGCTTGCTGTACAGTGTATGTATAATGGATGTATGATTGCTGTACAGTGTATGTATACTGAATGTATGATTGCTGTACAGTGTATGTATAATGGAGGTATGCTTGCTGTACAGTGTATGTATAATGGATGCATGATTGCTGTACAATGTATGTATAATGGAGGTATGATTGCTGTACAGTGTATGTATAATGAATGTGTGATTGCTGTACAGTGTATGTATAATGGAGGTATGATTGCTGTACAGTGTATGTATAATGGATGTATGATTGCTGTACAGTGTATGTATAATGAATGTATGATTGCTGTACAGTGTATGTATAATAGAGGTATGATTGCTGTACAGTGTATGTATAATGAATGTATGATTGCTGTACAGTGTATGTATAATGGAGGTATGCTTGCTGTACAGTGTATGTATAATGGATGTATGATTGCTGTACAGTGTATGTATAATGAATGTATGATTGCTGTACAGTGTATGTATAATGGATGTATGATTGCTGTACAGTGTATGTATAATGGAGGTATGCTTGCTGTACAGTGTATGTATAATGGAGGTATGCTTGCTGTACAGTGTATGTATAATGGATGTATGATTGCTGTACAGTGTATGTATACTGAATGTATGATTGCTGTACAGTGTATGTATAATGGAGGTATGCTTGCTGTACAGTGTATGTATAATGGATGTATGATTGCTGTACAGTGTATGTATAATGAATGTATGATTGCTGTACAGTGTATGTATAATGGAGGTATAATTGCTGTACAGTGTATGTATAATGGAGGTATGATTGCTGTACAGTGTATGTATAATGGAGGTATGCTTGCTGTACAGTGTATGTATAATGGATGTATGATTGCTGTACAGTGTATGTATAATGAATGTATGATTGCTGTACAGTGTATGTATAATGGAGGTATGCTTGCTGTACAGTGTATGTATAATGGATGTATGATTGCTGTACAGTGTATGTATACTGAATGTATGATTGCTGTACAGTGTATGTATAATGGAGGTATGCTTGCTGTACAGTGTATGTATAATGGATGTATGATTGCTGTACAGTGTATGTATAATGAATGTATGATTGCTGTACAGTGTATGTATAATAGAGGTACGATTGCTGTACAGTGCATGTATAATGAATGTATGATTGCTGTACAGTGTATGTATAATGGATGTATGATTGCTGTACAGTGTATGTATAATGGAGGTATGCTTGCTGTACAGTGTATGTATAATGGAGGTATGCTTGCTGTACAGTGTATGTATAATGGATGTATGATTGCTGTACAGTGTATGTATACTGAATGTATGATTGCTGTACAGTGTATGTATAATGGAGGTATGCTTGCTGTACAGTGTATGTATAATGGATGCATGATTGCTGTACAGTGTATGTATAATGGAGGTATGATTGCTGTACAGTGTATGTATAATGAATGTGTGATTGCTGTACAGTGTATGTATAATGGAGGTATGATTGCTGTACAGTGTATGTATAATGGATGTATGATTGCTGTACAGTGTATGTATAATGGATGTATGATTGCTGTACAGTGTATGTATAATGGAGGTATGATTGCTGTACAGTGTATGTATAATGAATGTATGATTTCTGTACAGTGTATGTATAATGGAGGTATAATTGCTGTACAGTGTATGTATAATGGAGGTATGATTGCTGTACAGTGTATGTATAATGGAGGTATGCTTGCTGTACAGTGTATGTATAATGGATGTATGATTGCTGTACAGTGTATGTATACTGAATGTATGATTGCTGTACAGTGTATGTATAATGGAGGTATGCTTGCTGTACAGTGTATGTATAATGTATGTATGATTGCTGTACAGTGTATGTATAATGAATGTATGATTGCTGTACAGTGTATGTATAATGAATGTATGATTGCTGTACAGTGTATGTATAATAGAGGTACGATTGCTGTACAGTGTATGTATAATGAATGTATGATTGCTGTACAGTGTATGTATAATGGATGTATGATTGCTGTACAGTGTATGTATAATGGAGGTATGCTTGCTGTACAGTGTATGTATAATGGATGTATGATTGCTGTACAGTGTATGTATAATGGAGGTATGCTTGCTGTACAGTGTATGTATAATGGAGGTATGCTTGCTGTACAGTGTATGTATAATGGATGTATGATTGCTGTACAGTGTATGTATAATGGAGGTATGGTTGCTGTACAGTGTATGTATAATGGATGTATGATTGCTGTACAGTGTATGTATAATGGATGTATGATTGCTGTACAGTGTATGTATAATGGAGGTATGATTGCTGTACAGTGTATGTATAATGAATGTATGATTTCTGTACAGTGTATGTATAATGGAGGTATGATTGCTGTACAGTGTATGTATAATGGAGGTATGATTGCTGTACAGTGTATGTATAATGGAGGTATGCTTGCTGTACAGTCACAGTGTATGTATAATGGATGTATGATTGCTGTACAGTCACAGTGTATTTATAATGGATGTATGATTGCTGTACAGTGTATGTATAATGGAGGTATGCTTGCTGTACAGTGTATGTATAATGGATGTATGATTGCTGTACAGTCACAGTTTATGTATAATGGAGGTATGCTTGCTGTACAGTGTATGTATAATGGAGGTATTCTTGCTGTACAGTGTATGTATAATGGAGGTATGATTGCTGTACAGTGTATGTATAATGGAGGTATGATTGCTGTACAGTGTATGTATAATGGAGGTATGCTTGCTGTACAGTGTATGTATAATGGATGTATGATTGCTGTACAGTGTATGTATAATGGATGTATGATTGCTGTACAGTCACAGTGTATGTATAATGGAGGTATGCTTGCTGTACAGTGTATGTATAATGGATGTATGATTGCTGTACAGTCACAGTGTATGTATAATGGAGGTACGCTTGCTGTACAGTGTATGGATAATGGATGTATGATTGCTGTACAGTCACAGTGTTTGTATAATGGATGTATGATTGCTGTACAGTCAGTGTATGTATAATGGATGTATGATTGCTGTACAGTGTATGTATAATGGATGTATGATTGCTGTACAGTCACAGTGTATGTATAATGGATGTATGATTGCTGTACAGTGTATGTATACTGAATGTATGATTGCTTTACAGTGTATGTATAATGGAGGTACGCTTGCTGTACAGTGTATGGATAATGGATGTATGATTGCTGTACAGTCACAGTGTTTGTATAATGGATGTATGATTGCTGTACAGTCAGTGTATGTATAATGGATGTATGATTGCTGTACAGTGTATGTATAATGGATGTATGATTGCTGTACAGTGTATGTATAATGGATGTATGATTGCTGTACAATCACTTGGTATGTATAATGAATGTATGCTTGCTGTACAGTGTATGTAAAATGGATGTATGATTGCTGTAAAGTGTATGTATAATGGATGTATGATTGCTGTACAGTGTATGTATAATGGATGTATGATTGCTGTACAGACACAGTGTATGTATAATGGATGTATGATTGCTGTACAGTGTATGTATAATGAATGTATGATTGCTGTACAGTGTATGTATAATGGATATATGATTGCTGTACAGTCACAGTGTATGTATAATGAATGTATGCTTGCTGTACAGTGTATGTATAATGGATGTATGATTGCTGTACAGTGTATGTATAATGAATGTATGATTGCTGTACAGTGTATGTATAATGGAGGTATGCTTGCTGTACAGTGTATGTATAATGGATGTATGATTGCTGTACAGTGTATGTATAATGAATGTATGATTGCTGTACAGTGTATGTATAATGGAGGTATGCTTGCTGTACAGTGTATGTATAATGGATGTATGATTGCTGTACAGTGTATGTATACTGAATGTATGATTGCTGTACAGTGTATGTATAATGGAGGTATGCTTGCTGTACAGTGTATGTATAATGGATGTATGATTGCTGTACAGTGTATGTATAATGGAGGTATGATTGCTGTACAGTGTATGTATAATGGAGGTATGATTGCTGTACAGTGTATGTATAATCGAGGTATGCTTGCTGTATAGTGTATGTATAATGGATGTATGATTGCTGTACAGTGTATGTATAATGGATGTATGATTGCTGTACAGTCACAGTGTATGTATAATGGAGGTATGCTTGCTGTACAGTGTATGTATAATGGATGTATGATTGCTGTACAGTGTATGTATAATGGATGTATGATTGCTGTACAGACACAGTGTATGTATAATGGATGTATGATTGCTGTACAGTGTATGTATAATGAATGTATGATTGCTGTACAGTGTATGTATAATGGATATATGATTGCTGTACAGTCACAGTGTATGTATAATGAATGTATGCTTGCTGTACAGTGTATGTATAATGGATGTATGATTGCTGTACAGTGTATGTATAATGAATGTATGATCGCTGTACAGTGTATGTATAATGGAGGTATGCTTGCTGTACAGTGTATGTATAATGGATGTATGATTGCTGTACAGTGTATGTATAATGAATGTATGATTGCTGTACAGTGTATGTATAATAGAGGTATGATTGCTGTACAGTGTATGTATAATGAATGTATGATTGCTGTACAGTGTATGTATAATGGAGGTATGCTTGCTGTACAGTGTATGTATAATGGATGTATGATTGCTGTACAGTGTATGTATAATGAATGTATGATTGCTGTACAGTGTATGTATAATGGATGTATGATTGCTGTACAGTGTATGTATAATGGAGGTATGCTTGCTGTACAGTGTATGTATAATGGAGGTATGCTTGCTGTACAGTGTATGTATAATGGATGTATGATTGCTGTACAGTGTATGTATACTGAATGTATGATTGCTGTACAGTGTATGTATAATGGAGGTATGCTTGCTGTACAGTGTATCTATAATGGATGTATGATTGCTGTACAGTGTATGTATAATGAATGTATGATTGCTGTACAGTGTATGTATAATGGAGGTATAATTGCTGTACAGTGTATGTATAATGGAGGTATGATTGCTGTACAGTGTATGTATAATGGAGGTATGCTTGCTGTACAGTGTATGTATAATGGATGTATGATTGCTGTACAGTGTATGTATAATGAATGTATGATTGCTGTACAGTGTATGTATAATGGAGGTATGCTTGCTGTACAGTGTATGTATAATGGATGTATGATTGCTGTACAGTGTATGTATACTGAATGTATGATTGCTGTACAGTGTATGTATAATGGAGGTATGCTTGCTGTACAGTGTATGTATAATGGATGTATGATTGCTGTACAGTGTATGTATAATGAATGTATGATTGCTGTACAGTGTATGTATAATAGAGGTACGATTGCTGTACAGTGTATGTATAATGAATGTATGATTGCTGTACAGTGTATGTATAATGGATGTATGATTGCTGTACAGTGTATGTATAATGGAGGTATGCTTGCTGTACAGTGTATGTATAATGGAGGTATGCTTGCTGTACAGTGTATGTATAATGGATGTATGATTGCTGTACAGTGTATGTATACTGAATGTATGATTGCTGTACAGTGTATGTATAATGGAGGTATGCTTGCTGTACAGTGTATGTATAATGGATGCATGATTGCTGTACAGTGTATGTATAATGGAGGTATGATTGCTGTACAGTGTATGTATAATGAATGTGTGATTGCTGTACAGTGTATGTATAATGGAGGTATGATTGCTGTACAGTGTATGTATAATGGATGTATGATTGCTGTACAGTGTATGTATAATGGATGTATGATTGCTGTACAGTGTATGTATAATGGAGGTATGATTGCTGTACAGTGTATGTATAATGAATGTATGATTTCTGTACAGTGTATGTATAATGGAGGTATAATTGCTGTACAGTGTATGTATAATGGAGGTATGATTGCTGTACAGTGTATGTATAATGGAGGTATGCTTGCTGTACAGTGTATGTATAATGGATGTATGATTGCTGTACAGTGTATGTATACTGAATGTATGATTGCTGTACAGTGTATGTATAATGGAGGTATGCTTGCTGTACAGTGTATGTATAATGAATGTATGATTGCTGTACAGTGTATGTATAATGAATGTATGATTGCTGTACAGTGTATGTATAATGGAGGTATGGTTGCTGTACAGTGTATGTATAATGGATGTATGATTGCTGTACAGTGTATGTATAATGGATGTATGATTGCTGTACAGTGTATGTATAATGGAGGTATGATTGCTGTACAGTGTATGTATAATGAATGTATGATTTCTGTACAGTGTATGTATAATGGAGGTATGATTGCTGTACAGTGTATGTATAATGGAGGTATGATTGCTGTACAGTGTATGTATAATGGAGGTATGCTTGCTGTACAGTCACAGTGTATGTATAATGGATGTATGATTGCTGTACAGTCACAGTGTATTTATAATGGATGTATGATTGCTGTACAGTGTATGTATAATGGAGGTATGCTTGCTGTACAGTGTATGTATAATGGATGTATGATTGCTGTACAGTCACAGTTTATGTATAATGGAGGTATGCTTGCTGTACAGTGTATGTATAATGGAGGTATTCTTGCTGTACAGTGTATGTATAATGGAGGTATGATTGCTGTACAGTGTATGTATAATGGAGGTATGATTGCTGTACAGTGTATGTATAATGGAGGTATGCTTGCTGTACAGTGTATGTATAATGGATGTATGATTGCTGTACAGTGTATGTATAATGGATGTATGATTGCTGTACAGTCACAGTGTATGTATAATGGAGGTATGCTTGCTGTACAGTGTATGTATAATGGATGTATGATTGCTGTACAGTCACAGTGTATGTATAATGGAGGTACGCTTGCTGTACAGTGTATGGATAATGGATGTATGATTGCTGTACAGTCACAGTGTTTGTATAATGGATGTATGATTGCTGTACAGTCAGTGTATGTATAATGGATGTATGATTGCTGTACAGTGTATGTATAATGGATGTATGATTGCTGTACAGTCACAGTGTATGTATAATGGATGTATGATTGCTGTACAGTGTATGTATACTGAATGTATGATTGCTTTACAGTGTATGTATAATGGAGGTATGCGTGCTGTACAGTGTATGTATAATGGATGTATGATTGCTGTACAGACACAGTGTATGTATAATGGATGTATGATTGCTGTACAGTGTATGTATAATGGATGTATGATTGCTGTACAATCACTTGGTATGTATAATGAATGTATGCTTGCTGTACAGTGTATGTAAAATGGATGTATGATTGCTGTACAGTGTATGTATAATGGATGTATGATTGCTGTACAGTGTATGTATAATGGATGTATGATTGCTGTACAGACACAGTGTATGTATAATGGATGTATGATTGCTGTACAGTGTATGTATAATGAATGTATGATTGCTGTACAGTGTATGTATAATGGATATATGATTGCTGTACAGTCACAGTGTATGTATAATGAATGTATGCTTGCTGTACAGTGTATGTATAATGGATGTATGATTGCTGTACAGTGTATGTATAATGAATGTATGATTGCTGTACAGTGTATGTATAATGGATGTATGATTGCTGTACAGTGTATGTATAATGAATGTATGATTGCTGTACAGTGTATGTATAATGGAGGTATGCTTGCTGTACAGTGTATGTATAATGGATGTATGATTGCTGTACAGTGTATGTATAATGAATGTATGATTGCTGTACAGTGCATGTATAATGGAGGTATGCTTGCTGTACAGTGTATGTATAATGGATGTATGATTGCTGTACAGTGTATGTATACTGAATGTATGATTGCTGTACAGTGTATGTATAATGGAGGTATGCTTGCTGTACAGTGTATGTATAATGGATGTATGATTGCTGTACAGTGTATGTATAATGAATGTATGATTGCTGTACAGTGTATGTATAATGGATGTATGATTGCTGTACAGTGTATGTATAATGGAGGTATGCTTGCTGTACAGTGTATGTATAATGGATGTATGATTGCTGTACAGTGTATGTATAATGGAGGTATGCTTGCTGTACAGTGTATGTATAATGGAGGTATGCTTGCTGTACAGTGTATGTATAATGGATGTATGATTGCTGTACAGTGTATGTATACTGAATGTATGATTGCTGTACAGTGTATGTATAATGGAGGTATGCTTGCTGTACAGTGTATGTATAATGGATGCATGATTGCTGTACAATGTATGTATAATGGAGGTATGATTGCTGTACAGTGTATGTATAATGAATGTGTGATTGCTGTACAGTGTATGTATAATGGAGGTATGATTGCTGTACAGTGTATGTATAATGGATGTATGATTGCTGTACAGTGTATGTATAATGGATGTATGATTGCTGTACAGTGTATGTATAATGGAGGTATGATTGCTGTACAGTGTATGTATAATGAATGTATGATTTCTGTACAGTGTATGTATAATGGAGGTATAATTGCTGTACAGTGTATGTATAATGGAGGTATGATTGCTGTACAGTGTATGTATAATGGAGGTATGCTTGCTGTACAGTGTATGTATAATGGATGTATGATTGCTGTACAGTGTATGTATACTGAATGTATGATTGCTGTACAGTGTATGTATAATGGAGGTATGCTTGCTGTACAGTGTATGTATAATGTATGTATGATTGCTGTACAGTGTATGTATAATGAATGTATGATTGCTGTACAGTGTATGTATAATGGAGGTATGATTGCTGTACAGTGTATGTATAATGAATGTATGATTGCTGTACAGTGTATGTATAATGAATGTATGATTGCTGTACAGTGTATGTATAATGGAGGTATGGTTGTTGTACAGTGTATGTATAATGGATGTATGATTGCTGTACAGTGTATGTATAATGGATGTATGATTGCTGTACAGTGTATGTATAATGGAGGTATGATTGCTGTACAGTGTATGTATAATGAATGTATGATTTCTGTACAGTGTATGTATAATGGAGGTATGATTGCTGTACAGTGTATGTATAATGGAGGTATGATTGCTGTACAGTGTATGTATAATGGAGGTATGCTTGCTGTACAGTCACAGTGTATGTATAATGGATGTATGATTGCTGTACAGTCACAGTGTATTTATAATGGATGTATGATTGCTGTACAGTGTATGTATAATGGAGGTATGCTTGCTGTACAGTGTATGTATAATGGATGTATGATTGCTGTACAGTCACAGTTTATGTATAATGGAGGTATGCTTGCTGTACAGTGTATGTATAATGGAGGTATTCTTGCTGTACAGTGTATGTATAATGGAGGTATGATTGCTGTACAGTGTATGTATAATGGAGGTATGATTGCTGTACAGTGTATGTATAATGGATGTATGATTGCTGTACAGTGTATGTATAATGGATGTATGATTGCTGTACAGTCACAGTGTATGTATAATGGAGGTATGCTTGCTGTACAGTGTATGTATAATGGATGTATGATTGCTGTACAGTCACAGTGTATGTATAATGGAGGTACGCTTGCTGTACAGTGTATGGATAATGGATGTATGATTGCTGTACAGTCACAGTGTTTGTATAATGGATGTATGATTGCTGTACAGTGTATGTATAATGGATGTATGATTGCTGTACAGTCACAGTGTATGTATAATGGATGTATGATTGCTGTACAGTGTATGTATACTGAATGTATGATTGCTTTACAGTGTATGTATAATGGAGGTATGCGTGCTGTACAGTGTATGTATAATGGATGTATGATTGCTGTACAGACACAGTGTATGTATAATGGATGTATGATTGCTGTACAGTGTATGTATAATGGATGTATGATTGCTGTACAATCACTTGGTATGTATAATGAATGTATGCTTGCTGTACAGTGTATGTAAAATGGATGTATGATTGCTGTACAGTGTATGTATAATGGATGTATGATTGCTGTACAGTGTATGTATAATGGATGTATGATTGCTGTACAGACACAGTGTATGTATAATGGATGTATGATTGCTGTACAGTGTATGTATAATGAATGTATGATTGCTGTACAGTGTATGTATAATGGATATATGATTGCTGTACAGTCACAGTGTATGTATAATGAATGTATGCTTGCTGTACAGTGTATGTATAATGGATGTATGATTGCTGTACAGTGTATGTATAATGAATGTATGATTGCTGTACAGTGTATGTATAATGGATGTATGATTGCTGTACAGTGTATGTATAATGAATGTATGATTGCTGTACAGTGTATGTATAATGGAGGTATGCTTGCTGTACAGTGTATGTATAATGGATGTATGATTGCTGTACAGTGTATGTATACTGAATGTATGATTGCTGTACAGTGTATGTATAATGGAGGTATGCTTGCTGTACAGTGTATGTATAATGGATGTATGATTGCTGTACAGTGTATGTATAATGAATGTATGATTGCTGTACAGTGTATGTATAATAGAGGTATGATTGCTGTACAGTGTATGTATAATGAATGTATGATTGCTGTACAGTGTATGTATAATGGATGTATGATTGCTGTACAGTGTATGTATAATGGAGGTATGCTTGCTGTACAGTGTATGTATAATGGATGTATGCTTGCTGTACAGTGTATGTATAATGGAGGTATGCTTGCTGTACAGTGTATGTATAATGGAGGTATGCTTGCTGTACAGTGTATGTATAATGGAGGTATGATTGCTGTACAGTGTATGTATAATGAATGTATGATTTCTGTACAGTGTATGTATAATGGAGGTATGATTGCTGTACAGTGTATGTATAATGGAGGTATGATTGCTGTACAGTGTATGTATAATGGAGGTATGCTTGCTGTACAGTCACAGTGTATGTATAATGGATGTATGATTGCTGTACAGTCACAGTGTATTTATAATGGATGTATGATTGCTGTACAGTGTATGTATAATGGAGGTATGCTTGCTGTACAGTGTATGTATAATGGATGTATGATTGCTGTACAGTCACAGTTTATGTATAATGGAGGTATGCTTGCTGTACAGTGTATGTATAATGGAGGTATTCTTGCTGTACAGTGTATGTATAATGGAGGTATGATTGCTGTACAGTGTATGTATAATGGAGGTATGATTGCTGTACAGTGTATGTATAATGGAGGTATGCTTGCTGTACAGTGTATGTATAATGGATGTATGATTGCTGTACAGTGTATGTATAATGGATGTATGATTGCTGTACAGTCACAGTGTATGTATAATGGAGGTATGCTTGCTGTACAGTGTATGTATAATGGATGTATGATTGCTGTACAGTCACAGTGTATGTATAATGGAGGTACGCTTGCTGTACAGTGTATGGATAATGGATGTATGATTGCTGTACAGTCACAGTGTTTGTATAATGGATGTATGATTGCTGTACAGTCAGTGTATGTATAATGGATGTATGATTGCTGTACAGTGTATGTATAATGGATGTATGATTGCTGTACAGTGTATGTATAATGAATGTATGATTGCTGTACAGTGTATGTATAATGGATGTATGATTGCTGTACAGTGTATGTATAATGAATGTATGATTGCTGTACAGTGTATGTATAATGGAGGTATGCTTGCTGTACAGTGTATGTATAATGGATGTATGATTGCTGTACAGTGTATGTATAATGAATGTATGATTGCTGTACAGTGTATGTATAATAGAGGTATGATTGCTGTACAGTGTATGTATAATGAATGTATGATTGCTGTACAGTGTATGTATAATGGATGTATGATTGCTGTACAGTGTATGTATAATGGAGGTATGCTTGCTGTACAGTGTATGTATAATGGATGTATGCTTGCTGTACAGTGTATGTATAATGGAGGTATGCTTGCTGTACAGTGTATGTATAATGGAGGTATGCTTGCTGTACAGTGTATGTATAATGGAGGTATGATTGCTGTACAGTGTATGTATAATGAATGTATGATTTCTGTACAGTGTATGTATAATGGAGGTATGATTGCTGTACAGTGTATGTATAATGGAGGTATGATTGCTGTACAGTGTATGTATAATGGAGGTATGCTTGCTGTACAGTCACAGTGTATGTATAATGGATGTATGATTGCTGTACAGTCACAGTGTATTTATAATGGATGTATGATTGCTGTACAGTGTATGTATAATGGAGGTATGCTTGCTGTACAGTGTATGTATAATGGATGTATGATTGCTGTACAGTCACAGTTTATGTATAATGGAGGTATGCTTGCTGTACAGTGTATGTATAATGGAGGTATTCTTGCTGTACAGTGTATGTATAATGGAGGTATGATTGCTGTACAGTGTATGTATAATGGAGGTATGATTGCTGTACAGTGTATGTATAATGGAGGTATGCTTGCTGTACAGTGTATGTATAATGGATGTATGATTGCTGTACAGTGTATGTATAATGGATGTATGATTGCTGTACAGTCACAGTGTATGTATAATGGAGGTATGCTTGCTGTACAGTGTATGTATAATGGATGTATGATTGCTGTACAGTCACAGTGTATGTATAATGGAGGTACGCTTGCTGTACAGTGTATGGATAATGGATGTATGATTGCTGTACAGTCACAGTGTTTGTATAATGGATGTATGATTGCTGTACAGTCAGTGTATGTATAATGGATGTATGATTGCTGTACAGTGTATGTATAATGGATGTATGATTGCTGTACAGTCACAGTGTATGTATAATGGATGTATGATTGCTGTACAGTGTATGTATACTGAATGTATGATTGCTTTACAGTGTATGTATAATGGAGGTATGCGTGCTGTACAGTGTATGTATAATGGATGTATGATTGCTGTACAGACACAGTGTATGTATAATGGATGTATGATTGCTGTACAGTGTATGTATAATGGATGTATGATTGCTGTACAATCACTTGGTATGTATAATGAATGTATGCTTGCTGTACAGTGTATGTAAAATGGATGTATGATTGCTGTACAGTGTATGTATAATGGATGTATGATTGCTGTACAGTGTATGTATAATGGATGTATGATTGCTGTACAGACACAGTGTATGTATAATGGATGTATGATTGCTGTACAGTGTATGTATAATGAATGTATGATTGCTGTACAGTGTATGTATAATGGATATATGATTGCTGTACAGTCACAGTGTATGTATAATGAATGTATGCTTGCTGTACAGTGTATGTATAATGGATGTATGATTGCTGTACAGTGTATGTATAATGAATGTATGATTGCTGTACAGTGTATGTATAATGGATGTATGATTGCTGTACAGTGTATGTATAATGAATGTATGATTGCTGTACAGTGTATGTATAATGGAGGTATGCTTGCTGTACAGTGTATGTATAATGGATGTATGATTGCTGTACAGTGTATGTATACTGAATGTATGATTGCTGTACAGTGTATGTATAATGGAGGTATGCTTGCTGTACAGTGTATGTATAATGGATGTATGATTGCTGTACAGTGTATGTATAATGAATGTATGATTGCTGTACAGTGTATGTATAATAGAGGTATGATTGCTGTACAGTGTATGTATAATGAATGTATGATTGCTGTACAGTGTATGTATAATGGATGTATGATTGCTGTACAGTGTATGTATAATGGAGGTATGCTTGCTGTACAGTGTATGTATAATGGATGTATGCTTGCTGTACAGTGTATGTATAATGGAGGTATGCTTGCTGTACAGTGTATGTATAATGGAGGTATGCTTGCTGTACAGTGTATGTATAATGGAGGTATGCTTGCTGTACAGTGTATGTATAATGGATGTATGATTGCTGTACAGTGTATGTATACTGAATGTATGATTGCTGTACAGTGTATGTATAATGGAGGTATGCTTGCTGTACAGTGTATGTATAATGGATGTATGATTGCTGTACAGTGTATGTATAATGGAGGTATGATTGCTGTACAGTGTATGTATAATGGATGTATGATTGCTGTACAGTGTATGTATAATGAATGTGTGATTGCTGTACAGTGTATGTATAATGGAGGTATGATTGCTGTACAGTGTATGTATAATGGATGTATGATTGCTGTACAGTGTATGTATAATGGATGTATGATTGCTGTACAGTGTATGTATAATGGAGGTATGATTGCTGTACAGTGTATGTATAATGAATGTATGATTTCTGTACAGTGTATGTATAATGGAGGTATAATTGCTGTACAGTGTATGTATAATGGAGGTATGATTGCTGTACAGTGTATGTATAATGGAGGTATGCTTGCTGTACAGTGTATGTATAATGGATGTATGATTGCTGTACAGTGTATGTATACTGAATGTATGATTGCTGTACAGTGTATGTATAATGGAGGTATGCTTGCTGTACAGTGTATGTATAATGTATGTATGATTGCTGTACAGTGTATGTATAATGAATGTATGATTGCTGTACAGTGTATGTATAATGGAGGTATGATTGCTGTACAGTGTATGTATAATGAATGTATGATTGCTGTACAGTGTATGTATAATGGAGGTATGGTTGCTGTACAGTGTATGTATAATGGATGTATGATTGCTGTACAGTGTATGTATAATGGATGTATGATTGCTGTACAGTGTATGTATAATGGAGGTATGATTGCTGTACAGTGTATGTATAATGAATATATGATTGCTGTACAGTGTATGTATAATGGATGTATGATTGCTGTACAGTGTATGTATACTGAATGTATGATTGCTGTACAGTGTATGTATAATGGATGTATGATTGCTGTACAGTGTATGTATACTGAATGTATGATTGCTGTACAGTGTATGTATAATGGAGGTATGCTTGCTGTACAGTGTATGTATAATGGATGTATGATTGCTGTACAGTGTATGTATAATGAATGTATGATTGCTGTACAGTGTATGTATAATGGAGGTATGATTGCTGTACAGTGTATGTATAATGAATGTATGATTGCTGTACAGTGTATGTATAATGGAGGTATGATTGCTGTACAGTGTATGTATAATGGATGTATGATTGCTGTACAGTGTATGTATAATGAATGTATGATTGCTGTACAGTGTATGTATAATGGAGGTATGATTGCTGTACAGTGTGTGTATAATGAATGTATGATTGCTTTACAGTGTATGTATAATGGAGGTATGATTGCTGTACAGTGTATGTATAATGGAGGTATGATTGCTGTACAGTGTATGTATAATGGATGTATGATTGCTGTACAGTGTATGTATAATGGAGGTATGATTGCTGTACAGTGTATGTATAATGAATGTATGATTTCTGTACAGTGTATGTATAATGGAGGTATGATTGCTGTACAGTGTATGTATAATGGGGGAATGATTGCTGTACAGTGTATGTATAATGGAGGTATGCTTGCTGTACAGTCACAGTGTATGTATAATGGATGTATGATTGCTGTACAGTCACAGTGTATTTATAATGGATGTATGATTGCTGTACAGTGTATGTATAATGGAGGTATGCTTGCTGTACAGTGTATGTATAATGGATGTATGATTGCTGTACAGTCACAGTTTATGTATAATGGAGGTATGCTTGCTGTACAGTGTATGTATAATGGAGGTATTCTTGCTGTACAGTGTATGTATAATGGAGGTATGATTGCTGTACAGTGTATGTATAATGGAGGTATGATTGCTGTACAGTGTATGTATAATGGAGGTATGCTTGCTGTACAGTGTATGTATAATGGATGTATGATTGCTGTACAGTGTATGTATAATGGATGTATGATTGCTGTACAGTCACAGTGTATGTATAATGGAGGTATGCTTGCTGTACAGTGTATGTATAATGGATGTATGATTGCTGTACAGTCACAGTGTATGTATAATGGAGGTACGCTTGCTGTACAGTGTATGGATAATGGATGTATGATTGCTGTACAGTCACAGTGTTTGTATAATGGATGTATGATTGCTGTACAGTCAGTGTATGTATAATGGATGTATGATTGCTGTACAGTGTATGTATAATGGATGTATGATTGCTGTACAGTCACAGTGTATGTATAATGGATGTATGATTGCTGTACAGTGTATGTATACTGAATGTATGATTGCTTTACAGTGTATGTATAATGGAGGTATGCGTGCTGTACAGTGTATGTATAATGGATGTATGATTGCTGTACAGACACAGTGTATGTATAATGGATGTATGATTGCTGTACAGTGTATGTATAATGGATGTATGATTGCTGTACAATCACTTGGTATGTATAATGAATGTATGCTTGCTGTACAGTGTATGTAAAATGGATGTATGATTGCTGTACAGTGTATGTATAATGGATGTATGATTGCTGTACAGTGTATGTATAATGGATGTATGATTGCTGTACAGACACAGTGTATGTATAATGGATGTATGATTGCTGTACAGTGTATGTATAATGAATGTATGATTGCTGTACAGTGTATGTATAATGGATATATGATTGCTGTACAGTCACAGTGTATGTATAATGAATGTATGCTTGCTGTACAGTGTATGTATAATGGATGTATGATTGCTGTACAGTGTATGTATAATGAATGTATGATTGCTGTACAGTGTATGTATAATGGATGTATGATTGCTGTACAGTGTATGTATAATGAATGTATGATTGCTGTACAGTGTATGTATAATGGAGGTATGCTTGCTGTACAGTGTATGTATAATGGATGTATGATTGCTGTACAGTGTATGTATAATGAATGTATGATTGCTGTACAGTGTATGTATAATGGAGGTATGCTTGCTGTACAGTGTATGTATAATGGATGTATGATTGCTGTACAGTGTATGTATACTGAATGTATGATTGCTGTACAGTGTATGTATAATGGAGGTATGCTTGCTGTACAGTGTATGTATAATGGATGTATGATTGCTGTACAGTGTATGTATAATGAATGTATGATTGCTGTACAGTGTATGTATAATAGAGGTACGATTGCTGTACAGTGTATGTATAATGAATGTATGATTGCTGTACAGTGTATGTATAATGGATGTATGATTGCTGTACAGTGTATGTATAATGGAGGTATGCTTGCTGTACAGTGTATGTATAATGGATGTATGATTGCTGTACAGTGTATGTATAATGGAGGTATGCTTGCTGTACAGTGTATGTATAATGGATGTATGATTGCTGTACAGTGTATGTATAATGGAGGTATGATTGCTGTACAGTGTATGTATAATGAATGTATGATTTCTGTACAGTGTATGTATAATGGAGGTATAATTGCTGTACAGTGTATGTATAATGGAGGTATGATTGCTGTACAGTGTATGTATAATGGAGGTATGCTTGCTGTACAGTGTATGTATAATGGATGTATGATTGCTGTACAGTGTATGTATACTGAATGTATGATTGCTGTACAGTGTATGTATAATGGAGGTATGCTTGCTGTACAGTGTATGTATAATGTATGTATGATTGCTGTACAGTGTATGTATAATGAATGTATGATTGCTGTACAGTGTATGTATAATGGAGGTATGATTGCTGTACAGTGTATGTATAATGAATGTATGATTGCTGTACAGTATGTATAATGAATGTATGATTGCTGTACAGTGTATGTATAATGGAGGTATGGTTGCTGTACAGTGTATGTATAATGGATGTATGATTGCTGTACAGTGTATGTATAATGGATGTATGATTGCTGTACAGTGTATGTATAATGGAGGTATGATTGCTGTACAGTGTATGTATAATGAATGTATGATTTCTGTACAGTGTATGTATAATGGAGGTATGATTGCTGTACAGTGTATGTATAATGGAGGTATGATTGCTGTACAGTGTATGTATAATGGAGGTATGCTTGCTGTACAGTCACAGTGTATGTATAATGGATGTATGATTGCTGTACAGTCACAGTGTATTTATAATGGATGTATGATTGCTGTACAGTGTATGTATAATGGAGGTATGCTTGCTGTACAGTGTATGTATAATGGATGTATGATTGCTGTACAGTCACAGTTTATGTATAATGGAGGTATGCTTGCTGTACAGTGTATGTATAATGGAGGTATTCTTGCTGTACAGTGTATGTATAATGGAGGTATGATTGCTGTACAGTGTATGTATAATGGAGGTATGCTTGCTGTACAGTGTATGTATAATGGAGGTATGCTTGCTGTACAGTGTATGTATAATGGAGGTATGCTTGCTGTACAGTGTATGTATAATGGATGTATGATTGCTGTACAGTGTATGTATAATGGATGTATGATTGCTGTACAGTCACAGTGTATGTATAATGGAGGTATGCTTGCTGTACAGTGTATGTATAATGGATGTATGATTGCTGTACAGTCACAGTGTATGTATAATGGAGGTACGCTTGCTGTACAGTGTATGGATAATGGATGTATGATTGCTGTACAGTCACAGTGTTTGTATAATGGATGTATGATTGCTGTACAGTCAGTGTATGTATAATGGATGTATGATTGCTGTACAGTGTATGTATAATGGATGTATGATTGCTGTACAGTCACAGTGTATGTATAATGGATGTATGATTGCTGTACAGTGTATGTATACTGAATGTATGATTGCTTTACAGTGTATGTATAATGGAGGTACGCTTGCTGTACAGTGTATGGATAATGGATGTATGATTGCTGTACAGTCACAGTGTTTGTATAATGGATGTATGATTGCTGTACAGTCAGTGTATGTATAATGGATGTATGATTGCTGTACAGTGTATGTATAATGGATGTATGATTGCTGTACAATCACTTGGTATGTATAATGAATGTATGCTTGCTGTACAGTGTATGTAAAATGGATGTATGATTGCTGTACAGTGTATGTATAATGGATGTATGATTGCTGTACAGTGTATGTATAATGGATGTATGATTGCTGTACAGACACAGTGTATGTATAATGGATGTATGATTGCTGTACAGTGTATGTATAATGAATGTATGATTGCTGTACAGTGTATGTATAATGGATATATGATTGCTGTACAGTCACAGTGTATGTATAATGAATGTATGCTTGCTGTACAGTGTATGTATAATGGATGTATGATTGCTGTACAGTGTATGTATAATGAATGTATGATTGCTGTACAGTGTATGTATAATGGATGTATGATTGCTGTACAGTGTATGTATAATGAATGTATGATTGCTGTACAGTGTATGTATAATGGAGGTATGCTTGCTGTACAGTGTATGTATAATGGATGTATGATTGCTGTACAGTGTATGTATAATGAATGTATGATTGCTGTACAGTGTATGTATAATGGAGGTATGCTTGCTGTACAGTGTATGTATAATGGATGTATGATTGCTGTACAGTGTATGTATACTGAATGTATGATTGCTGTACAGTGTATGTATAATGGAGGTATGCTTGCTGTACAGTGTATGTATAATGGATGTATGATTGCTGTACAGTGTATGTATAATGGAGGTATGATTGCTGTACAGTGTATGTATAATGGAGGTATGATTGCTGTACAGTGTATGTATAATCGAGGTATGCTTGCTGTATAGTGTATGTATAATGGATGTATGATTGCTGTACAGTGTATGTATAATGGATGTATGATTGCTGTACAGTCACAGTGTATGTATAATGGAGGTATGCTTGCTGTACAGTGTATGTATAATGGATGTATGATTGCTGTACAGTGTATGTATAATGGATGTATGATTGCTGTACAGACACAGTGTATGTATAATGGATGTATGATTGCTGTACAGTGTATGTATAATGAATGTATGATTGCTGTACAGTGTATGTATAATGGATATATGATTGCTGTACAGTCACAGTGTATGTATAATGAATGTATGCTTGCTGTACAGTGTATGTATAATGAATGTATGATTGCTGTACAGTGTATGTATAATGGAGGTATGCTTGCTGTACAGTGTATGTATAATGGATGTATGATTGCTGTACAGTGTATGTATACTGAATGTATGATTGCTGTACAGTGTATGTATAATGGAGGTATGCTTGCTGTACAGTGTATGTATAATGGATGTATGATTGCTGTACAGTGTATGTATAATGGAGGTATGATTGCTGTACAGTGTATGTATAATGGAGGTATGATTGCTGTACAGTGTATGTATAATCGAGGTATGCTTGCTGTATAGTGTATGTATAATGGATGTATGATTGCTGTACAGTGTATGTATAATGGATGTATGATTGCTGTACAGTCACAGTGTATGTATAATGGAGGTATGCTTGCTGTACAGTGTATGTATAATGGATGTATGATTGCTGTACAGTGTATGTATAATGGAGGTATGCTTGCTGTACAGTGTATGTATAATGGATGTATGATTGCTGTACAGTGTATGTATACTGAATGTATGATTGCTGTACAGTGTATGTATAATGGAGGTATGCTTGCTGTACAGTGTATCTATAATGGATGTATGATTGCTGTACAGTGTATGTATAATGAATGTATGATTGCTGTACAGTGTATGTATAATGGAGGTATAATTGCTGTACAGTGTATGTATAATGGAGGTATGATTGCTGTACAGTGTATGTATAATGGAGGTATGCTTGCTGTACAGTGTATGTATAATGGATGTATGATTGCTGTACAGTGTATGTATAATGAATGTATGATTGCTGTACAGTGTATGTATAATGGAGGTATGCTTGCTGTACAGTGTATGTATAATGGATGTATGATTGCTGTACAGTGTATGTATACTGAATGTATGATTGCTGTACAGTGTATGTATAATGGAGGTATGCTTGCTGTACAGTGTATGTATAATGGATGTATGATTGCTGTACAGTGTATGTATAATGAATGTATGATTGCTGTACAGTGTATGTATAATAGAGGTACGATTGCTGTACAGTGTATGTATAATGAATGTATGATTGCTGTACAGTGTATGTATAATGGATGTATGATTGCTGTACAGTGTATGTATAATGGAGGTATGCTTGCTGTACAGTGTATGTATAATGGAGGTATGCTTGCTGTACAGTGTATGTATAATGGATGTATGATTGCTGTACAGTGTATGTATACTGAATGTATGATTGCTGTACAGTGTATGTATAATGGAGGTATGCTTGCTGTACAGTGTATGTATAATGGATGCATGATTGCTGTACAGTGTATGTATAATGGAGGTATGATTGCTGTACAGTGTATGTATAATGAATGTGTGATTGCTGTACAGTGTATGTATAATGGAGGTATGATTGCTGTACAGTGTATGTATAATGGATGTATGATTGCTGTACAGTGTATGTATAATGGATGTATGATTGCTGTACAGTGTATGTATAATGGAGGTATGATTGCTGTACAGTGTATGTATAATGAATGTATGATTTCTGTACAGTGTATGTATAATGGAGGTATAATTGCTGTACAGTGTATGTATAATGGAGGTATGATTGCTGTACAGTGTATGTATAATGGAGGTATGCTTGCTGTACAGTGTATGTATAATGGATGTATGATTGCTGTACAGTGTATGTATACTGAATGTATGATTGCTGTACAGTGTATGTATAATGGAGGTATGCTTGCTGTACAGTGTATGTATAATGTATGTATGATTGCTGTACAGTGTATGTATAATGAATGTATGATTGCTGTACAGTGTATGTATAATGGAGGTATGATTGCTGTACAGTGTATGTATAATGAATGTATGATTGCTGTACAGTGTATGTATAATGAATGTATGATTGCTGTACAGTGTATGTATAATGGAGGTATGGTTGCTGTACAGTGTATGTATAATGGATGTATGATTGCTGTACAGTGTATGTATAATGGATGTATGATTGCTGTACAGTGTATGTATAATGGAGGTATGATTGCTGTACAGTGTATGTATAATGGGGGAATGATTGCTGTACAGTGTATGTATAATGGAGGTATGCTTGCTGTACAGTCACAGTGTATGTATAATGGATGTATGATTGCTGTACAGTCACAGTGTATTTATAATGGATGTATGATTGCTGTACAGTGTATGTATAATGGAGGTATGCTTGCTGTACAGTGTATGTATAATGGATGTATGATTGCTGTACAGTCACAGTTTATGTATAATGGAGGTATGCTTGCTGTACAGTGTATGTATAATGGAGATATTCTTGCTGTACAGTGTATGTATAATGGAGGTATGATTGCTGTACAGTGTATGTATAATGGAGGTATGATTGCTGTACAGTGTATGTATAATGGAGGTATGCTTGCTGTACAGTGTATGTATAATGGATGTATGATTGCTGTACAGTGTATGTATAATGGATGTATGATTGCTGTACAGTCACAGTGTATGTATAATGGAGGTATGCTTGCTGTACAGTGTATGTATAATGGATGTATGATTGCTGTACAGTCACAGTGTATGTATAATGGAGGTACGCTTGCTGTACAGTGTATGGATAATGGATGTATGATTGCTGTACAGTCACAGTGTTTGTATAATGGATGTATGATTGCTGTACAGTCAGTGTATGTATAATGGATGTATGATTGCTGTACAGTGTATGTATAATGGATGTATGATTGCTGTACAGTCACAGTGTATGTATAATGGATGTATGATTGCTGTACAGTGTATGTATACTGAATGTATGATTGCTTTACAGTGTATGTATAATGGAGGTATGCGTGCTGTACAGTGTATGTATAATGGATGTATGATTGCTGTACAGACACAGTGTATGTATAATGGATGTATGATTGCTGTACAGTGTATGTATAATGGATGTATGATTGCTGTACAATCACTTGGTATGTATAATGAATGTATGCTTGCTGTACAGTGTATGTAAAATGGATGTATGATTGCTGTACAGTGTATGTATAATGGATGTATGATTGCTGTACAGTGTATGTATAATGGATGTATGATTGCTGTACAGACACAGTGTATGTATAATGAATGTATGATTGCTGTACAGTGTATGTATAATGAATGTATGATTGCTGTACAGTGTATGTATAATAGAGGTACGATTGCTGTACAGTGTATGTATAATGAATGTATGATTGCTGTACAGTGTATGTATAATGGATGTATGATTGCTGTACAGTGTATGTATAATGGAGGTATGCTTGCTGTACAGTGTATGTATAATGGATGTATGATTGCTGTACAGTGTATGTATAATGGAGGTATGCTTGCTGTACAGTGTATGTATAATGGATGTATGATTGCTGTACAGTGTATGTATAATGGAGGTATGGTTGCTGTACAGTGTATGTATAATGGATGTATGATTGCTGTACAGTGTATGTATAATGGATGTATGATTGCTGTACAGTGTATGTATAATGGAGGTATGATTGCTGTACAGTGTATGTATAATGAATGTATGATTTCTGTACAGTGTATGTATAATGGAGGTATGATTGCTGTACAGTGTATGTATAATGGAGGTATGATTGCTGTACAGTGTATGTATAATGGAGGTATGCTTGCTGTACAGTCACAGTGTATGTATAATGGATGTATGATTGCTGTACAGTCACAGTGTATTTATAATGGATGTATGATTGCTGTACAGTGTATGTATAATGGAGGTATGCTTGCTGTACAGTGTATGTATAATGGATGTATGATTGCTGTACAGTCACAGTTTATGTATAATGGAGGTATGCTTGCTGTACAGTGTATGTATAATGGAGGTATTCTTGCTGTACAGTGTATGTATAATGGAGGTATGATTGCTGTACAGTGTATGTATAATGGAGGTATGATTGCTGTACAGTGTATGTATAATGGAGGTATGCTTGCTGTACAGTGTATGTATAATGGATGTATGATTGCTGTACAGTGTATGTATAATGGATGTATGATTGCTGTACAGTCACAGTGTATGTATAATGGAGGTACGCTTGCTGTACAGTGTATGGATAATGGATGTATGATTGCTGTACAGTCACAGTGTTTGTATAATGGATGTATGATTGCTGTACAGTCAGTGTATGTATAATGGATGTATGATTGCTGTACAGTGTATGTATAATGGATGTATGATTGCTGTACAGTCACAGTGTATGTATAATGGATGTATGATTGCTGTACAGTGTATGTATACTGAATGTATGATTGCTTTACAGTGTATGTATAATGGAGGTATGCGTGCTGTACAGTGTATGTATAATGGATGTATGATTGCTGTACAGACACAGTGTATGTATAATGGATGTATGATTGCTGTACAGTGTATGTATAATGGATGTATGATTGCTGTACAATCACTTGGTATGTATAATGAATGTATGCTTGCTGTACAGTGTATGTAAAATGGATGTATGATTGCTGTACAGTGTATGTATAATGGATGTATGATTGCTGTACAGTGTATGTATAATGGATGTATGATTGCTGTACAGACACAGTGTATGTATAATGGATGTATGATTGCTGTACAGTGTATGTATAATGAATGTATGATTGCTGTACAGTGTATGTATAATGGATATATGATTGCTGTACAGTCACAGTGTATGTATAATGAATGTATGCTTGCTGTACAGTGTATGTATAATGGATGTATGATTGCTGTACAGTGTATGTATAATGAATGTATGATTGCTGTACAGTGTATGTATAATGGATGTATGATTGCTGTACAGTGTATGTATAATGAATGTATGATTGCTGTACAGTGTATGTATAATGGAGGTATGCTTGCTGTACAGTGTATGTATAATGGATGTATGATTGCTGTACAGTGTATGTATAATGAATGTATGATTGCTGTACAGTGTATGTATAATGGAGGTATGCTTGCTGTACAGTGTATGTATAATGGATGTATGATTGCTGTACAGTGTATGTATACTGAATGTATGATTGCTGTACAGTGTATGTATAATGGAGGTATGCTTGCTGTACAGTGTATGTATAATGGATGTATGATTGCTGTACAGTGTATGTATAATGAATGTATGATTGCTGTACAGTGTATGTATAATAGAGGTACGATTGCTGTACAGTGTATGTATAATGAATGTATGATTGCTGTACAGTGTATGTATAATGGATGTATGATTGCTGTACAGTGTATGTATAATGGAGGTATGCTTGCTGTACAGTGTATGTATAATGGATGTATGATTGCTGTACAGTGTATGTATAATGGAGGTATGCTTGCTGTACAGTGTATGTATAATGGATGTATGATTGCTGTACAGTGTATGTATAATGGAGGTATGATTGCTGTACAGTGTATGTATAATGAATGTATGATTTCTGTACAGTGTATGTATAATGGAGGTATAATTGCTGTACAGTGTATGTATAATGGAGGTATGATTGCTGTACAGTGTATGTATAATGGAGGTATGCTTGCTGTACAGTGTATGTATAATGGAAGTATGATTGCTGTACAGTGTATGTATACTGAATGTATGATTGCTGTACAGTGTATGTATAATGGAGGTATGCTTGCTGTACAGTGTATGTATAATGTATGTATGATTGCTGTACAGTGTATGTATAATGAATGTATGATTGCTGTACAGTGTATGTATAATGGAGGTATGATTGCTGTACAGTGTATGTATAATGAATGTATGATTGCTGTACAGTATGTATAATGAATGTATGATTGCTGTACAGTGTATGTATAATGGAGGTATGGTTGCTGTACAGTGTATGTATAATGGATGTATGATTGCTGTACAGTGTATGTATAATGGATGTATGATTGCTGTACAGTGTATGTATAATGGAGGTATGATTGCTGTACAGTGTATGTATAATGAATGTATGATTTCTGTACAGTGTATGTATAATGGAGGTATGATTGCTGTACAGTGTATGTATAATGGAGGTATGATTGCTGTACAGTGTATGTATAATGGAGGTATGCTTGCTGTACAGTCACAGTGTATGTATAATGGATGTATGATTGCTGTACAGTCACAGTGTATTTATAATGGATGTATGATTGCTGTACAGTGTATGTATAATGGAGGTATGCTTGCTGTACAGTGTATGTATAATGGATGTATGATTGCTGTACAGTCACAGTTTATGTATAATGGAGGTATGCTTGCTGTACAGTGTATGTATAATGGAGGTATTCTTGCTGTACAGTGTATGTATAATGGAGGTATGATTGCTGTACAGTGTATGTATAATGGAGGTATGCTTGCTGTACAGTGTATGTATAATGGATGTATGATTGCTGTACAGTGTATGTATAATGAATGTATGATTGCTGTACAGTGTATGTATAATGGAGGTATGCTTGCTGTACAGTGTATGTATAATGGATGTATGATTGCTGTACAGTGTATGTATACTGAATGTATGATTGCTGTACAGTGTATGTATAATGGAGGTATGCTTGCTGTACAGTGTATGTATAATGGATGTATGATTGCTGTACAGTGTATGTATAATGGAGGTATGATTGCTGTACAGTGTATGTATAATGGAGGTATGATTGCTGTACAGTGTATGTATAATCGAGGTATGCTTGCTGTACAGTGTATGTATAATGGATGTATGATTGCTGTACAGTGTATGTATAATGGATGTATGATTGCTGTACAGTCACAGTGTATGTATAATGGAGGTATGCTTGCTGTACAGTGTATGTATAATGGATGTATGATTGCTGTACAGTGTATGTATAATGGATGTATGATTGCTGTACAGACACAGTGTATGTATAATGGATGTATGATTGCTGTACAGTGTATGTATAATGAATGTATGATTGCTGTACAGTGTATGTATAATGGATATATGATTGCTGTACAGTCACAGTGTATGTATAATGAATGTATGCTTGCTGTACAGTGTATGTATAATGGATGTATGATTGCTGTACAGTGTATGTATAATGAATGTATGATCGCTGTACAGTGTATGTATAATGGAGGTATGCTTGCTGTACAGTGTATGTATAATGGATGTATGATTGCTGTACAGTGTATGTATAATGAATGTATGATTGCTGTACAGTGTATGTATAATAGAGGTATGATTGCTGTACAGTGTATGTATAATGAATGTATGATTGCTGTACAGTGTATGTATAATGGAGGTATGCTTGCTGTACAGTGTATGTATAATGGATGTATGATTGCTGTACAGTGTATGTATAATGAATGTATGATTGCTGTACAGTGTATGTATAATGGATGTATGATTGCTGTACAGTGTATGTATAATGGAGGTATGCTTGCTGTACAGTGTATGTATAATGGAGGTATGCTTGCTGTACAGTGTATGTATAATGGATGTATGATTGCTGTACAGTGTATGTATACTGAATGTATGATTGCTGTACAGTGTATGTATAATGGAGGTATGCTTGCTGTACAGTGTATCTATAATGGATGTATGATTGCTGTACAGTGTATGTATAATGAATGTATGATTGCTGTACAGTGTATGTATAATGGAGGTATAATTGCTGTACAGTGTATGTATAATGGAGGTATGATTGCTGTACAGTGTATGTATAATGGAGGTATGCTTGCTGTACAGTGTATGTATAATGGATGTATGATTGCTGTACAGTGTATGTATAATGAATGTATGATTGCTGTACAGTGTATGTATAATGGAGGTATGCTTGCTGTACAGTGTATGTATAATGGATGTATGATTGCTGTACAGTGTATGTATACTGAATGTATGATTGCTGTACAGTGTATGTATAATGGAGGTATGCTTGCTGTACAGTGTATGTATAATGGATGTATGATTGCTGTACAGTGTATGTATAATGAATGTATGATTGCTGTACAGTGTATGTATAATAGAGGTACGATTGCTGTACAGTGTATGTATAATGAATGTATGATTGCTGTACAGTGTATGTATAATGGAGGTATGCTTGCTGTACAGTGTATGTATAATGGAGGTATGCTTGCTGTACAGTGTATGTATAATGGATGTATGATTGCTGTACAGTGTATGTATACTGAATGTATGATTGCTGTACAGTGTATGTATAATGGAGGTATGCTTGCTGTACAGTGTATGTATAATGGATGCATGATTGCTGTACAGTGTATGTATAATGGAGGTATGATTGCTGTACAGTGTATGTATAATGAATGTGTGATTGCTGTACAGTGTATGTATAATGGAGGTATGATTGCTGTACAGTGTATGTATAATGGATGTATGATTGCTGTACAGTGTATGTATAATGGATGTATGATTGCTGTACAGTGTATGTATAATGGAGGTATGATTGCTGTACAGTGTATGTATAATGAATGTATGATTTCTGTACAGTGTATGTATAATGGAGGTATAATTGCTGTACAGTGTATGTATAATGAGGTATGATTGCTGTACAGTGTATGTATAATGGAGGTATGCTTGCTGTACAGTGTATGTATAATGGATGTATGATTGCTGTACAGTGTATGTATACTGATGTATGATTGCTGTACAGTGTATGTATAATGAGGTATGCTTGCTGTACAGTGTATGTATAATGTATGTATGATTGCAGTGTATGTATAATTGAAGTATGTATGATTGCTGTACAGTGTATGTATAATGAATGTATGATTGCTGTACAGTGTATGTATAATGAATGTATGATTGCTGTACAGTGTATGTATAATGGAGGTATGGTTGCTGTACAGTGTATGTATAATGGATGTATGATTGCTGTACAGTGTATGTATAATGGATGTATGATTGCTGTACAGTGTATGTATAATGGAGGTATGATTGCTGTACAGTGTATGTATAATGAATGTATGATTTCTGTACAGTGTATGTATAAATAATGAATGTATGATTTCTGTACAGTGTATGTATAATGGAGGTATGATTGCTGTACAGTGTATGTATAATGGGGGAATGATTGCTGTACAGTGTATGTATAATGGAGGTATGCTTGCTGTACAGTCACAGTGTATGTATAATGGATGTATGATTGCTGTACAGTCACAGTGTATTTATAATGGATGTATGATTGCTGTACAGTGTATGTATAATGGAGGTATGCTTGCTGTACAGTGTATGTATAATGGATGTATGATTGCTGTACAGTCACAGTTTATGTATAATGGAGGTATGCTTGCTGTACAGTGTATGTATAATGGAGATATTCTTGCTGTACAGTGTATGTATAATGGAGGTATGATTGCTGTACAGTGTATGTATAATGGAGGTATGATTGCTGTACAGTGTATGTATAATGGAGGTATGCTTGCTGTACAGTGTATGTATAATGGATGTATGATTGCTGTACAGTGTATGTATAATGGATGTATGATTGCTGTACAGTCACAGTGTATGTATAATGGAGGTATGCTTGCTGTACAGTGTATGTATAATGGATGTATGATTGCTGTACAGTCACAGTGTATGTATAATGGAGGTACGCTTGCTGTACAGTGTATGGATAATGGATGTATGATTGCTGTACAGTCACAGTGTTTGTATAATGGATGTATGATTGCTGTACAGTCAGTGTATGTATAATGGATGTATGATTGCTGTACAGTGTATGTATAATGGATGTATGATTGCTGTACAGTCACAGTGTATGTATAATGGATGTATGATTGCTGTACAGTGTATGTATACTGAATGTATGATTGCTTTACAGTGTATGTATAATGGAGGTATGCGTGCTGTACAGTGTATGTATAATGGATGTATGATTGCTGTACAGACACAGTGTATGTATAATGGATGTATGATTGCTGTACAGTGTATGTATAATGGATGTATGATTGCTGTACAATCACTTGGTATGTATAATGAATGTATGCTTGCTGTACAGTGTATGTAAAATGGATGTATGATTGCTGTACAGTGTATGTATAATGGATGTATGATTGCTGTACAGTGTATGTATAATGGATGTATGATTGCTGTACAGACACAGTGTATGTATAATGGATGTATGATTGCTGTACAGTGTATGTATAATGAATGTATGATTGCTGTACAGTGTATGTATAATGGATATATGATTGCTGTACAGTCACAGTGTATGTATAATGAATGTATGCTTGCTGTACAGTGTATGTATAATGGATGTATGATTGCTGTACAGTGTATGTATAATGAATGTATGATTGCTGTACAGTGTATGTATAATGGATGTATGATTGCTGTACAGTGTATGTATAATGAATGTATGATTGCTGTACAGTGTATGTATAATGGAGGTATGCTTGCTGTACAGTGTATGTATAATGGATGTATGATTGCTGTACAGTGTATGTATAATGAATGTATGATTGCTGTACAGTGTATGTATAATGGAGGTATGCTTGCTGTACAGTGTATGTATAATGGATGTATGATTGCTGTACAGTGTATGTATACTGAATGTATGATTGCTGTACAGTGTATGTATAATGGAGGTATGCTTGCTGTACAGTGTATGTATAATGGATGTATGATTGCTGTACAGTGTATGTATAATGAATGTATGATTGCTGTACAGTGTATGTATAATAGAGGTACGATTGCTGTACAGTGTATGTATAATGAATGTATGATTGCTGTACAGTGTATGTATAATGGATGTATGATTGCTGTACAGTGTATGTATAATGGAGGTATGCTTGCTGTACAGTGTATGTATAATGGATGTATGATTGCTGTACAGTGTATGTATAATGGAGGTATGCTTGCTGTACAGTGTATGTATAATGGATGTATGATTGCTGTACAGTGTATGTATAATGGAGGTATGATTGCTGTACAGTGTATGTATAATGAATGTATGATTTCTGTACAGTGTATGTATAATGGAGGTATAATTGCTGTACAGTGTATGTATAATGGAGGTATGATTGCTGTACAGTGTATGTATAATGGAGGTATGCTTGCTGTACAGTGTATGTATAATGGATGTATGATTGCTGTACAGTGTATGTATACTGAATGTATGATTGCTGTACAGTGTATGTATAATGGAGGTATGCTTGCTGTACAGTGTATGTATAATGTATGTATGATTGCTGTACAGTGTATGTATAATGAATGTATGATTGCTGTACAGTGTATGTATAATGGAGGTATGATTGCTGTACAGTGTATGTATAATGAATGTATGATTGCTGTACAGTATGTATAATGAATGTATGATTGCTGTACAGTGTATGTATAATGGAGGTATGGTTGCTGTACAGTGTATGTATAATGGATGTATGATTGCTGTACAGTGTATGTATAATGGATGTATGATTGCTGTACAGTGTATGTATAATGGAGGTATGATTGCTGTACAGTGTATGTATAATGAATGTATGATTTCTGTACAGTGTATGTATAATGGAGGTATGATTGCTGTACAGTGTATGTATAATGGAGGTATGATTGCTGTACAGTGTATGTATAATGGAGGTATGCTTGCTGTACAGTCACAGTGTATGTATAATGGATGTATGATTGCTGTACAGTCACAGTGTATTTATAATGGATGTATGATTGCTGTACAGTGTATGTATAATGGAGGTATGCTTGCTGTACAGTGTATGTATAATGGATGTATGATTGCTGTACAGTCACAGTTTATGTATAATGGAGGTATGCTTGCTGTACAGTGTATGTATAATGGAGGTATTCTTGCTGTACAGTGTATGTATAATGGAGGTATGATTGCTGTACAGTGTATGTATAATGGAGGTATGATTGCTGTACAGTGTATGTATAATGGAGGTATGCTTGCTGTACAGTGTATGTATAATGGATGTATGATTGCTGTACAGTGTATGTATAATGGATGTATGATTGCTGTACAGTCACAGTGTATGTATAATGGAGGTATGCTTGCTGTACAGTGTATGTATAATGGATGTATGATTGCTGTACAGTCACAGTGTATGTATAATGGAGGTACGCTTGCTGTACAGTGTATGGATAATGGATGTATGATTGCTGTACAGTCACAGTGTTTGTATAATGGATGTATGATTGCTGTACAGTCAGTGTATGTATAATGGATGTATGATTGCTGTACAGTGTATGTATAATGGATGTATGATTGCTGTACAGTCACAGTGTATGTATAATGGATGTATGATTGCTGTACAGTGTATGTATACTGAATGTATGATTGCTTTACAGTGTATGTATAATGGAGGTATGCGTGCTGTACAGTGTATGTATAATGGATGTATGATTGCTGTACAGACACAGTGTATGTATAATGGATGTATGATTGCTGTACAATCACTTGGTATGTATAATGAATGTATGCTTGCTGTACAGTGTATGTAAAATGGATGTATGATTGCTGTACAGTGTATGTATAATGGATGTATGATTGCTGTACAGTGTATGTATAATGGATGTATGATTGCTGTACAGACACAGTGTATGTATAATGGATGTATGATTGCTGTACAGTGTATGTATAATGAATGTATGATTGCTGTACAGTGTATGTATAATGGATATATGATTGCTGTACAGTCACAGTGTATGTATAATGAATGTATGCTTGCTGTACAGTGTATGTATAATGGATGTATGATTGCTGTACAGTGTATGTATAATGAATGTATGATTGCTGTACAGTGTATGTATAATGGATGTATGATTGCTGTACAGTGTATGTATAATGAATGTATGATTGCTGTACAGTGTATGTATAATGGAGGTATGCTTGCTGTACAGTGTATGTATAATGGATGTATGATTGCTGTACAGTGTATGTATAATGAATGTATGATTGCTGTACAGTGTATGTATAATGGAGGTATGCTTGCTGTACAGTGTATGTATAATGGATGTATGATTGCTGTACAGTGTATGTATACTGAATGTATGATTGCTGTACAGTGTATGTATAATGGAGGTATGCTTGCTGTACAGTGTATGTATAATGGATGTATGATTGCTGTACAGTGTATGTATAATGAATGTATGATTGCTGTACAGTGTATGTATAATAGAGGTACGATTGCTGTACAGTGTATGTATAATGAATGTATGATTGCTGTACAGTGTATGTATAATGGATGTATGATTGCTGTACAGTGTATGTATAATGGAGGTATGCTTGCTGTACAGTGTATGTATAATGGATGTATGATTGCTGTACAGTGTATGTATAATGGAGGTATGCTTGCTGTACAGTGTATGTATAATGGAGGTATGCTTGCTGTACAGTGTATGTATAATGGATGTATGATTGCTGTACAGTGTATGTATACTGAATGTATGATTGCTGTACAGTGTATGTATAATGGAGGTATGCTTGCTGTACAGTGTATGTATAATGGATGCATGATTGCTGTACAATGTATGTATAATGGAGGTATGATTGCTGTACAGTGTATGTATAATGAATGTGTGATTGCTGTACAGTGTATGTATAATGGAGGTATGATTGCTGTACAGTGTATGTATAATGGATGTATGATTGCTGTACAGTGTATGTATAATGAATGTATGATTGCTGTACAGTGTATGTATAATAGAGGTATGATTGCTGTACAGTGTATGTATAATGAATGTATGATTGCTGTACAGTGTATGTATAATGGAGGTATGCTTGCTGTACAGTGTATGTATAATGGATGTATGATTGCTGTACAGTGTATGTATAATGAATGTATGATTGCTGTACAGTGTATGTATAATGGATGTATGATTGCTGTACAGTGTATGTATAATGGAGGTATGCTTGCTGTACAGTGTATGTATAATGGAGGTATGCTTGCTGTACAGTGTATGTATAATGGATGTATGATTGCTGTACAGTGTATGTATACTGAATGTATGATTGCTGTACAGTGTATGTATAATGGAGGTATGCTTGCTGTACAGTGTATGTATAATGGATGTATGATTGCTGTACAGTGTATGTATAATGAATGTATGATTGCTGTACAGTGTATGTATAATGGAGGTATAATTGCTGTACAGTGTATGTATAATGGAGGTATGATTGCTGTACAGTGTATGTATAATGGAGGTATGCTTGCTGTACAGTGTATGTATAATGGATGTATGATTGCTGTACAGTGTATGTATAATGAATGTATGATTGCTGTACAGTGTATGTATAATGGAGGTATGCTTGCTGTACAGTGTATGTATAATGGATGTATGATTGCTGTACAGTGTATGTATACTGAATGTATGATTGCTGTACAGTGTATGTATAATGGAGGTATGCTTGCTGTACAGTGTATGTATAATGGATGTATGATTGCTGTACAGTGTATGTATAATGAATGTATGATTGCTGTACAGTGTATGTATAATAGAGGTACGATTGCTGTACAGTGTATGTATAATGAATGTATGATTGCTGTACAGTGTATGTATAATGGATGTATGATTGCTGTACAGTGTATGTATAATGGAGGTATGCTTGCTGTACAGTGTATGTATAATGGAGGTATGCTTGCTGTACAGTGTATGTATAATGGATGTATGATTGCTGTACAGTGTATGTATACTGAATGTATGATTGCTGTACAGTGTATGTATAATGGAGGTATGCTTGCTGTACAGTGTATGTATAATGGATGCATGATTGCTGTACAGTGTATGTATAATGGAGGTATGATTGCTGTACAGTGTATGTATAATGAATGTGTGATTGCTGTACAGTGTATGTATAATGGAGGTATGATTGCTGTACAGTGTATGTATAATGGATGTATGATTGCTGTACAGTGTATGTATAATGGATGTATGATTGCTGTACAGTGTATGTATAATGGAGGTATGATTGCTGTACAGTGTATGTATAATGAATGTATGATTTCTGTACAGTGTATGTATAATGGAGGTATAATTGCTGTACAGTGTATGTATAATGGAGGTATGATTGCTGTACAGTGTATGTATAATGGAGGTATGCTTGCTGTACAGTGTATGTATAATGGATGTATGATTGCTGTACAGTGTATGTATACTGAATGTATGATTGCTGAACAGTGTATGTATAATGGAGGTATGCTTGCTGTACAGTGTATGTATAATGTATGTATGATTGCTGTACAGTGTATGTATAATGAATGTATGATTGCTGTACAGTGTATGTATAATGAATGTATGATTGCTGTACAGTGTATGTATAATAGAGGTACGATTGCTGTACAGTGTATGTATAATGAATGTATGATTGCTGTACAGTGTATGTATAATGGATGTATGATTGCTGTACAGTGTATGTATAATGGAGGTATGCTTGCTGTACAGTGTATGTATAATGGATGTATGATTGCTGTACAGTGTATGTATAATGGAGGTATGCTTGCTGTACAGTGTATGTATAATGGAGGTATGCTTGCTGTACAGTGTATGTATAATGGATGTATGATTGCTGTACAGTGTATGTATAATGGAGGTATGGTTGCTGTACAGTGTATGTATAATGGATGTATGATTGCTGTACAGTGTATGTATAATGGATGTATGATTGCTGTACAGTGTATGTATAATGGAGGTATGATTGCTGTACAGTGTATGTATAATGAATGTATGATTTCTGTACAGTGTATGTATAATGGAGGTATGATTGCTGTACAGTGTATGTATAATGGAGGTATGATTGCTGTACAGTGTATGTATAATGGAGGTATGCTTGCTGTACAGTCACAGTGTATGTATAATGGATGTATGATTGCTGTACAGTCACAGTGTATTTATAATGGATGTATGATTGCTGTACAGTGTATGTATAATGGAGGTATGCTTGCTGTACAGTGTATGTATAATGGATGTATGATTGCTGTACAGTCACAGTTTATGTATAATGGAGGTATGCTTGCTGTACAGTGTATGTATAATGGAGGTATTCTTGCTGTACAGTGTATGTATAATGGAGGTATGATTGCTGTACAGTGTATGTATAATGGAGGTATGATTGCTGTACAGTGTATGTATAATGGAGGTATGCTTGCTGTACAGTGTATGTATAATGGATGTATGATTGCTGTACAGTGTATGTATAATGGATGTATGATTGCTGTACAGTCACAGTGTATGTATAATGGAGGTATGCTTGCTGTACAGTGTATGTATAATGGATGTATGATTGCTGTACAGTCACAGTGTATGTATAATGGAGGTACGCTTGCTGTACAGTGTATGGATAATGGATGTATGATTGCTGTACAGTCACAGTGTTTGTATAATGGATGTATGATTGCTGTACAGTCAGTGTATGTATAATGGATGTATGATTGCTGTACAGTGTATGTATAATGGATGTATGATTGCTGTACAGTCACAGTGTATGTATAATGGATGTATGATTGCTGTACAGTGTATGTATACTGAATGTATGATTGCTTTACAGTGTATGTATAATGGAGGTACGCTTGCTGTACAGTGTATGGATAATGGATGTATGATTGCTGTACAGTCACAGTGTTTGTATAATGGATGTATGATTGCTGTACAGTCAGTGTATGTATAATGGATGTATGATTGCTGTACAGTGTATGTATAATGGATGTATGATTGCTGTACAGACACAGTGTATGTATAATGGATGTATGATTGCTGTACAGTGTATGTATAATGGATGTATGATTGCTGTACAATCACTTGGTATGTATAATGAATGTATGCTTGCTGTACAGTGTATGTAAAATGGATGTATGATTGCTGTAAAGTGTATGTATAATGGATGTATGATTGCTGTACAGTGTATGTATAATGGATGTATGATTGCTGTACAGACACAGTGTATGTATAATGGATGTATGATTGCTGTACAGTGTATGTATAATGAATGTATGATTGCTGTACAGTGTATGTATAATGGATATATGATTGCTGTACAGTCACAGTGTATGTATAATGAATGTATGCTTGCTGTACAGTGTATGTATAATGGATGTATGATTGCTGTACAGTGTATGTATAATGAATGTATGATTGCTGTACAGTGTATGTATAATGGAGGTATGCTTGCTGTACAGTGTATGTATAATGGATGTATGATTGCTGTACAGTGTATGTATAATGAATGTATGATTGCTGTACAGTGTATGTATAATGGAGGTATGCTTGCTGTACAGTGTATGTATAATGGATGTATGATTGCTGTACAGTGTATGTATACTGAATGTATGATTGCTGTACAGTGTATGTATAATGGAGGTATGCTTGCTGTACAGTGTATGTATAATGGATG
The DNA here is from genome assembly GCF_029499605.1 of Hyla sarda. Taxonomy (NCBI): domain Eukaryota; kingdom Metazoa; phylum Chordata; class Amphibia; order Anura; family Hylidae; genus Hyla; species Hyla sarda. The sequence continues at coordinate 68,488 of NW_026607608.1, forward strand.
TATGATTGCTGTACAGTGTATGTATAATGGAGGTATGATTGCTGTACAGTGTATGTATAATGGAGGTATGATTGCTGTACAGTGTATGTATAATCGAGGTATGCTTGCTGTATAGTGTATGTATAATGGATGTATGATTGCTGTACAGTGTATGTATAATGGATGTATGATTGCTGTACAGTCACAGTGTATGTATAATGGAGGTATGCTTGCTGTACAGTGTATGTATAATGGATGTATGATTGCTGTACAGTGTATGTATAATGGATGTATGATTGCTGTACAGACACAGTGTATGTATAATGGATGTATGATTGCTGTACAGTGTATGTATAATGAATGTATGATTGCTGTACAGTGTATGTATAATGGATATATGATTGCTGTACAGTCACAGTGTATGTATAATGAATGTATGCTTGCTGTACAGTGTATGTATAATGGATGTATGATTGCTGTACAGTGTATGTATAATGAATGTATGATCGCTGTACAGTGTATGTATAATGGAGGTATGCTTGCTGTACAGTGTATGTATAATGGATGTATGATTGCTGTACAGTGTATGTATAATGAATGTATGATTGCTGTACAGTGTATGTATAATAGAGGTATGATTGCTGTACAGTGTATGTATAATGAATGTATGATTGCTGTACAGTGTATGTATAATGGAGGTATGCTTGCTGTACAGTGTATGTATAATGGATGTATGATTGCTGTACAGTGTATGTATAATGAATGTATGATTGCTGTACAGTGTATGTATAATGGATGTATGATTGCTGTACAGTGTATGTATAATGGAGGTATGCTTGCTGTACAGTGTATGTATAATGGAGGTATGCTTGCTGTACAGTGTATGTATAATGGATGTATGATTGCTGTACAGTGTATGTATACTGAATGTATGATTGCTGTACAGTGTATGTATAATGGAGGTATGCTTGCTGTACAGTGTATCTATAATGGATGTATGATTGCTGTACAGTGTATGTATAATGAATGTATGATTGCTGTACAGTGTATGTATAATGGAGGTATAATTGCTGTACAGTGTATGTATAATGGAGGTATGATTGCTGTACAGTGTATGTATAATGGAGGTATGCTTGCTGTACAGTGTATGTATAATGGATGTATGATTGCTGTACAGTGTATGTATAATGAATGTATGATTGCTGTACAGTGTATGTATAATGGAGGTATGCTTGCTGTACAGTGTATGTATAATGGATGTATGATTGCTGTACAGTGTATGTATACTGAATGTATGATTGCTGTACAGTGTATGTATAATGGAGGTATGCTTGCTGTACAGTGTATGTATAATGGATGTATGATTGCTGTACAGTGTATGTATAATGAATGTATGATTGCTGTACAGTGTATGTATAATAGAGGTACGATTGCTGTACAGTGTATGTATAATGAATGTATGATTGCTGTACAGTGTATGTATAATGGATGTATGATTGCTGTACAGTGTATGTATAATGGAGGTATGCTTGCTGTACAGTGTATGTATAATGGAGGTATGCTTGCTGTACAGTGTATGTATAATGGATGTATGATTGCTGTACAGTGTATGTATACTGAATGTATGATTGCTGTACAGTGTATGTATAATGGAGGTATGCTTGCTGTACAGTGTATGTATAATGGATGCATGATTGCTGTACAGTGTATGTATAATGGAGGTATGATTGCTGTACAGTGTATGTATAATGAATGTGTGATTGCTGTACAGTGTATGTATAATGGAGGTATGATTGCTGTACAGTGTATGTATAATGGATGTATGATTGCTGTACAGTGTATGTATAATGGATGTATGATTGCTGTACAGTGTATGTATAATGGAGGTATGATTGCTGTACAGTGTATGTATAATGAATGTATGATTTCTGTACAGTGTATGTATAATGGAGGTATAATTGCTGTACAGTGTATGTATAATGGAGGTATGATTGCTGTACAGTGTATGTATAATGGAGGTATGCTTGCTGTACAGTGTATGTATAATGGATGTATGATTGCTGTACAGTGTATGTATACTGAATGTATGATTGCTGTACAGTGTATGTATAATGGAGGTATGCTTGCTGTACAGTGTATGTATAATGAATGTATGATTGCTGTACAGTGTATGTATAATGAATGTATGATTGCTGTACAGTGTATGTATAATGGAGGTATGGTTGCTGTACAGTGTATGTATAATGGATGTATGATTGCTGTACAGTGTATGTATAATGGATGTATGATTGCTGTACAGTGTATGTATAATGGAGGTATGATTGCTGTACAGTGTATGTATAATGAATGTATGATTTCTGTACAGTGTATGTATAATGGAGGTATGATTGCTGTACAGTGTATGTATAATGGAGGTATGATTGCTGTACAGTGTATGTATAATGGAGGTATGCTTGCTGTACAGTCACAGTGTATGTATAATGGATGTATGATTGCTGTACAGTCACAGTGTATTTATAATGGATGTATGATTGCTGTACAGTGTATGTATAATGGAGGTATGCTTGCTGTACAGTGTATGTATAATGGATGTATGATTGCTGTACAGTCACAGTTTATGTATAATGGAGGTATGCTTGCTGTACAGTGTATGTATAATGGAGGTATTCTTGCTGTACAGTGTATGTATAATGGAGGTATGATTGCTGTACAGTGTATGTATAACGGAGGTATGATTGCTGTACAGTGTATGTATAATGGAGGTATGCTTGCTGTACAGTGTATGTATAATGGATGTATGATTGCTGTACAGTGTATGTATAATGGATGTATGATTGCTGTACAGTCACAGTGTATGTATAATGGAGGTATGCTTGCTGTACAGTGTATGTATAATGGATGTATGATTGCTGTACAGTCACAGTGTATGTATAATGGAGGTACGCTTGCTGTACAGTGTATGGATAATGGATGTATGATTGCTGTACAGTCACAGTGTTTGTATAATGGATGTATGATTGCTGTACAGTCAGTGTATGTATAATGGATGTATGATTGCTGTACAGTGTATGTATAATGGATGTATGATTGCTGTACAGTCACAGTGTATGTATAATGGATGTATGATTGCTGTACAGTGTATGTATACTGAATGTATGATTGCTTTACAGTGTATGTATAATGGAGGTATGCGTGCTGTACAGTGTATGTATAATGGATGTATGATTGCTGTACAGACACAGTGTATGTATAATGGATGTATGATTGCTGTACAGTGTATGTATAATGGATGTATGATTGCTGTACAATCACTTGGTATGTATAATGAATGTATGCTTGCTGTACAGTGTATGTAAAATGGATGTATGATTGCTGTACAGTGTATGTATAATGGATGTATGATTGCTGTACAGTGTATGTATAATGGATGTATGATTGCTGTACAGACACAGTGTATGTATAATGGATGTATGATTGCTGTACAGTGTATGTATAATGAATGTATGATTGCTGTACAGTGTATGTATAATGGATATATGATTGCTGTACAGTCACAGTGTATGTATAATGAATGTATGCTTGCTGTACAGTGTATGTATAATGGATGTATGATTGCTGTACAGTGTATGTATAATGAATGTATGATTGCTGTACAGTGTATGTATAATGGATGTATGATTGCTGTACAGTGTATGTATAATGAATGTATGATTGCTGTACAGTGTATGTATAATGGAGGTATGCTTGCTGTACAGTGTATGTATAATGGATGTATGATTGCTGTACAGTGTATGTATAATGAATGTATGATTGCTGTACAGTGCATGTATAATGGAGGTATGCTTGCTGTACAGTGTATGTATAATGGATGTATGATTGCTGTACAGTGTATGTATACTGAATGTATGATTGCTGTACAGTGTATGTATAATGGAGGTATGCTTGCTGTACAGTGTATGTATAATGGATGTATGATTGCTGTACAGTGTATGTATAATGAATGTATGATTGCTGTACAGTGTATGTATAATAGAGGTACGATTGCTGTACAGTGTATGTATAATGAATGTATGATTGCTGTACAGTGTATGTATAATGGATGTATGATTGCTGTACAGTGTATGTATAATGGAGGTATGCTTGCTGTACAGTGTATGTATAATGGATGTATGATTGCTGTACAGTGTATGTATAATGGAGGTATGCTTGCTGTACAGTGTATGTATAATGGAGGTATGCTTGCTGTACAGTGTATGTATAATGGATGTATGATTGCTGTACAGTGTATGTATACTGAATGTATGATTGCTGTACAGTGTATGTATAATGGAGGTATGCTTGCTGTACAGTGTATGTATAATGGATGCATGATTGCTGTACAATGTATGTATAATGGAGGTATGATTGCTGTACAGTGTATGTATAATGAATGTGTGATTGCTGTACAGTGTATGTATAATGGAGGTATGATTGCTGTACAGTGTATGTATAATGGATGTATGATTGCTGTACAGTGTATGTATAATGGATGTATGATTGCTGTACAGTGTATGTATAATGGAGGTATGATTGCTGTACAGTGTATGTATAATGAATGTATGATTTCTGTACAGTGTATGTATAATGGAGGTATAATTGCTGTACAGTGTATGTATAATGGAGGTATGATTGCTGTACAGTGTATGTATAATGGAGGTATGCTTGCTGTACAGTGTATGTATAATGGATGTATGATTGCTGTACAGTGTATGTATACTGAATGTATGATTGCTGTACAGTGTATGTATAATGGAGGTATGCTTGCTGTACAGTGTATGTATAATGTATGTATGATTGCTGTACAGTGTATGTATAATGAATGTATGATTGCTGTACAGTGTATGTATAATGGAGGTATGATTGCTGTACAGTGTATGTATAATGAATGTATGATTGCTGTACAGTGTATGTATAATGAATGTATGATTGCTGTACAGTGTATGTATAATGGAGGTATGGTTGCTGTACAGTGTATGTATAATGGATGTATGATTGCTGTACAGTGTATGTATAATGGATGTATGATTGCTGTACAGTGTATGTATAATGGAGGTATGATTGCTGTACAGTGTATGTATAATGAATGTATGATTTCTGTACAGTGTATGTATAATGGAGGTATGATTGCTGTACAGTGTATGTATAATGGAGGTATGATTGCTGTACAGTGTATGTATAATGGAGGTATGCTTGCTGTACAGTCACAGTGTATGTATAATGGATGTATGATTGCTGTACAGTCACAGTGTATTTATAATGGATGTATGATTGCTGTACAGTGTATGTATAATGGAGGTATGCTTGCTGTACAGTGTATGTATAATGGATGTATGATTGCTGTACAGTCACAGTTTATGTATAATGGAGGTATGCTTGCTGTACAGTGTATGTATAATGGAGGTATTCTTGCTGTACAGTGTATGTATAATGGAGGTATGATTGCTGTACAGTGTATGTATAATGGAGGTATGATTGCTGTACAGTGTATGTATAATGGATGTATGATTGCTGTACAGTGTATGTATAATGGATGTATGATTGCTGTACAGTCACAGTGTATGTATAATGGAGGTATGCTTGCTGTACAGTGTATGTATAATGGATGTATGATTGCTGTACAGTCACAGTGTATGTATAATGGAGGTACGCTTGCTGTACAGTGTATGGATAATGGATGTATGATTGCTGTACAGTCACAGTGTTTGTATAATGGATGTATGATTGCTGTACAGTCAGTGTATGTATAATGGATGTATGATTGCTGTACAGTGTATGTATAATGGATGTATGATTGCTGTACAGTCACAGTGTATGTATAATGGATGTATGATTGCTGTACAGTGTATGTATACTGAATGTATGATTGCTTTACAGTGTATGTATAATGGAGGTATGCGTGCTGTACAGTGTATGTATAATGGATGTATGATTGCTGTACAGACACAGTGTATGTATAATGGATGTATGATTGCTGTACAGTGTATGTATAATGGATGTATGATTGCTGTACAATCACTTGGTATGTATAATGAATGTATGCTTGCTGTACAGTGTATGTAAAATGGATGTATGATTGCTGTACAGTGTATGTATAATGGATGTATGATTGCTGTACAGTGTATGTATAATGGATGTATGATTGCTGTACAGACACAGTGTATGTATAATGGATGTATGATTGCTGTACAGTGTATGTATAATGAATGTATGATTGCTGTACAGTGTATGTATAATGGATATATGATTGCTGTACAGTCACAGTGTATGTATAATGAATGTATGCTTGCTGTACAGTGTATGTATAATGGATGTATGATTGCTGTACAGTGTATGTATAATGAATGTATGATTGCTGTACAGTGTATGTATAATGGATGTATGATTGCTGTACAGTGTATGTATAATGAATGTATGATTGCTGTACAGTGTATGTATAATGGAGGTATGCTTGCTGTACAGTGTATGTATAATGGATGTATGATTGCTGTACAGTGTATGTATACTGAATGTATGATTGCTGTACAGTGTATGTATAATGGAGGTATGCTTGCTGTACAGTGTATGTATAATGGATGTATGATTGCTGTACAGTGTATGTATAATGAATGTATGATTGCTGTACAGTGTATGTATAATAGAGGTATGATTGCTGTACAGTGTATGTATAATGAATGTATGATTGCTGTACAGTGTATGTATAATGGATGTATGATTGCTGTACAGTGTATGTATAATGGAGGTATGCTTGCTGTACAGTGTATGTATAATGGATGTATGCTTGCTGTACAGTGTATGTATAATGGAGGTATGCTTGCTGTACAGTGTATGTATAATGGAGGTATGCTTGCTGTACAGTGTATGTATAATGGAGGTATGATTGCTGTACAGTGTATGTATAATGAATGTATGATTTCTGTACAGTGTATGTATAATGGAGGTATGATTGCTGTACAGTGTATGTATAATGGAGGTATGATTGCTGTACAGTGTATGTATAATGGAGGTATGCTTGCTGTACAGTCACAGTGTATGTATAATGGATGTATGATTGCTGTACAGTCACAGTGTATTTATAATGGATGTATGATTGCTGTACAGTGTATGTATAATGGAGGTATGCTTGCTGTACAGTGTATGTATAATGGATGTATGATTGCTGTACAGTCACAGTTTATGTATAATGGAGGTATGCTTGCTGTACAGTGTATGTATAATGGAGGTATTCTTGCTGTACAGTGTATGTATAATGGAGGTATGATTGCTGTACAGTGTATGTATAATGGAGGTATGATTGCTGTACAGTGTATGTATAATGGAGGTATGCTTGCTGTACAGTGTATGTATAATGGATGTATGATTGCTGTACAGTGTATGTATAATGGATGTATGATTGCTGTACAGTCACAGTGTATGTATAATGGAGGTATGCTTGCTGTACAGTGTATGTATAATGGATGTATGATTGCTGTACAGTCACAGTGTATGTATAATGGAGGTACGCTTGCTGTACAGTGTATGGATAATGGATGTATGATTGCTGTACAGTCACAGTGTTTGTATAATGGATGTATGATTGCTGTACAGTCAGTGTATGTATAATGGATGTATGATTGCTGTACAGTGTATGTATAATGGATGTATGATTGCTGTACAGTGTATGTATAATGAATGTATGATTGCTGTACAGTGTATGTATAATGGATGTATGATTGCTGTACAGTGTATGTATAATGAATGTATGATTGCTGTACAGTGTATGTATAATGGAGGTATGCTTGCTGTACAGTGTATGTATAATGGATGTATGATTGCTGTACAGTGTATGTATAATGAATGTATGATTGCTGTACAGTGTATGTATAATAGAGGTATGATTGCTGTACAGTGTATGTATAATGAATGTATGATTGCTGTACAGTGTATGTATAATGGATGTATGATTGCTGTACAGTGTATGTATAATGGAGGTATGCTTGCTGTACAGTGTATGTATAATGGATGTATGCTTGCTGTACAGTGTATGTATAATGGAGGTATGCTTGCTGTACAGTGTATGTATAATGGAGGTATGCTTGCTGTACAGTGTATGTATAATGGAGGTATGATTGCTGTACAGTGTATGTATAATGAATGTATGATTTCTGTACAGTGTATGTATAATGGAGGTATGATTGCTGTACAGTGTATGTATAATGGAGGTATGATTGCTGTACAGTGTATGTATAATGGAGGTATGCTTGCTGTACAGTCACAGTGTATGTATAATGGATGTATGATTGCTGTACAGTCACAGTGTATTTATAATGGATGTATGATTGCTGTACAGTGTATGTATAATGGAGGTATGCTTGCTGTACAGTGTATGTATAATGGATGTATGATTGCTGTACAGTCACAGTTTATGTATAATGGAGGTATGCTTGCTGTACAGTGTATGTATAATGGAGGTATTCTTGCTGTACAGTGTATGTATAATGGAGGTATGATTGCTGTACAGTGTATGTATAATGGAGGTATGATTGCTGTACAGTGTATGTATAATGGAGGTATGCTTGCTGTACAGTGTATGTATAATGGATGTATGATTGCTGTACAGTGTATGTATAATGGATGTATGATTGCTGTACAGTCACAGTGTATGTATAATGGAGGTATGCTTGCTGTACAGTGTATGTATAATGGATGTATGATTGCTGTACAGTCACAGTGTATGTATAATGGAGGTACGCTTGCTGTACAGTGTATGGATAATGGATGTATGATTGCTGTACAGTCACAGTGTTTGTATAATGGATGTATGATTGCTGTACAGTCAGTGTATGTATAATGGATGTATGATTGCTGTACAGTGTATGTATAATGGATGTATGATTGCTGTACAGTCACAGTGTATGTATAATGGATGTATGATTGCTGTACAGTGTATGTATACTGAATGTATGATTGCTTTACAGTGTATGTATAATGGAGGTATGCGTGCTGTACAGTGTATGTATAATGGATGTATGATTGCTGTACAGACACAGTGTATGTATAATGGATGTATGATTGCTGTACAGTGTATGTATAATGGATGTATGATTGCTGTACAATCACTTGGTATGTATAATGAATGTATGCTTGCTGTACAGTGTATGTAAAATGGATGTATGATTGCTGTACAGTGTATGTATAATGGATGTATGATTGCTGTACAGTGTATGTATAATGGATGTATGATTGCTGTACAGACACAGTGTATGTATAATGGATGTATGATTGCTGTACAGTGTATGTATAATGAATGTATGATTGCTGTACAGTGTATGTATAATGGATATATGATTGCTGTACAGTCACAGTGTATGTATAATGAATGTATGCTTGCTGTACAGTGTATGTATAATGGATGTATGATTGCTGTACAGTGTATGTATAATGAATGTATGATTGCTGTACAGTGTATGTATAATGGATGTATGATTGCTGTACAGTGTATGTATAATGAATGTATGATTGCTGTACAGTGTATGTATAATGGAGGTATGCTTGCTGTACAGTGTATGTATAATGGATGTATGATTGCTGTACAGTGTATGTATACTGAATGTATGATTGCTGTACAGTGTATGTATAATGGAGGTATGCTTGCTGTACAGTGTATGTATAATGGATGTATGATTGCTGTACAGTGTATGTATAATGAATGTATGATTGCTGTACAGTGTATGTATAATAGAGGTATGATTGCTGTACAGTGTATGTATAATGAATGTATGATTGCTGTACAGTGTATGTATAATGGATGTATGATTGCTGTACAGTGTATGTATAATGGAGGTATGCTTGCTGTACAGTGTATGTATAATGGATGTATGCTTGCTGTACAGTGTATGTATAATGGAGGTATGCTTGCTGTACAGTGTATGTATAATGGAGGTATGCTTGCTGTACAGTGTATGTATAATGGAGGTATGCTTGCTGTACAGTGTATGTATAATGGATGTATGATTGCTGTACAGTGTATGTATACTGAATGTATGATTGCTGTACAGTGTATGTATAATGGAGGTATGCTTGCTGTACAGTGTATGTATAATGGATGTATGATTGCTGTACAGTGTATGTATAATGGAGGTATGATTGCTGTACAGTGTATGTATAATGGATGTATGATTGCTGTACAGTGTATGTATAATGAATGTGTGATTGCTGTACAGTGTATGTATAATGGAGGTATGATTGCTGTACAGTGTATGTATAATGGATGTATGATTGCTGTACAGTGTATGTATAATGGATGTATGATTGCTGTACAGTGTATGTATAATGGAGGTATGATTGCTGTACAGTGTATGTATAATGAATGTATGATTTCTGTACAGTGTATGTATAATGGAGGTATAATTGCTGTACAGTGTATGTATAATGGAGGTATGATTGCTGTACAGTGTATGTATAATGGAGGTATGCTTGCTGTACAGTGTATGTATAATGGATGTATGATTGCTGTACAGTGTATGTATACTGAATGTATGATTGCTGTACAGTGTATGTATAATGGAGGTATGCTTGCTGTACAGTGTATGTATAATGTATGTATGATTGCTGTACAGTGTATGTATAATGAATGTATGATTGCTGTACAGTGTATGTATAATGGAGGTATGATTGCTGTACAGTGTATGTATAATGAATGTATGATTGCTGTACAGTGTATGTATAATGGAGGTATGGTTGCTGTACAGTGTATGTATAATGGATGTATGATTGCTGTACAGTGTATGTATAATGGATGTATGATTGCTGTACAGTGTATGTATAATGGAGGTATGATTGCTGTACAGTGTATGTATAATGAATATATGATTGCTGTACAGTGTATGTATAATGGATGTATGATTGCTGTACAGTGTATGTATACTGAATGTATGATTGCTGTACAGTGTATGTATAATGGATGTATGATTGCTGTACAGTGTATGTATACTGAATGTATGATTGCTGTACAGTGTATGTATAATGGAGGTATGCTTGCTGTACAGTGTATGTATAATGGATGTATGATTGCTGTACAGTGTATGTATAATGAATGTATGATTGCTGTACAGTGTATGTATAATGGAGGTATGATTGCTGTACAGTGTATGTATAATGAATGTATGATTGCTGTACAGTGTATGTATAATGGAGGTATGATTGCTGTACAGTGTATGTATAATGGATGTATGATTGCTGTACAGTGTATGTATAATGAATGTATGATTGCTGTACAGTGTATGTATAATGGAGGTATGATTGCTGTACAGTGTGTGTATAATGAATGTATGATTGCTTTACAGTGTATGTATAATGGAGGTATGATTGCTGTACAGTGTATGTATAATGGAGGTATGATTGCTGTACAGTGTATGTATAATGGATGTATGATTGCTGTACAGTGTATGTATAATGGAGGTATGATTGCTGTACAGTGTATGTATAATGAATGTATGATTTCTGTACAGTGTATGTATAATGGAGGTATGATTGCTGTACAGTGTATGTATAATGGGGGAATGATTGCTGTACAGTGTATGTATAATGGAGGTATGCTTGCTGTACAGTCACAGTGTATGTATAATGGATGTATGATTGCTGTACAGTCACAGTGTATTTATAATGGATGTATGATTGCTGTACAGTGTATGTATAATGGAGGTATGCTTGCTGTACAGTGTATGTATAATGGATGTATGATTGCTGTACAGTCACAGTTTATGTATAATGGAGGTATGCTTGCTGTACAGTGTATGTATAATGGAGGTATTCTTGCTGTACAGTGTATGTATAATGGAGGTATGATTGCTGTACAGTGTATGTATAATGGAGGTATGATTGCTGTACAGTGTATGTATAATGGAGGTATGCTTGCTGTACAGTGTATGTATAATGGATGTATGATTGCTGTACAGTGTATGTATAATGGATGTATGATTGCTGTACAGTCACAGTGTATGTATAATGGAGGTATGCTTGCTGTACAGTGTATGTATAATGGATGTATGATTGCTGTACAGTCACAGTGTATGTATAATGGAGGTACGCTTGCTGTACAGTGTATGGATAATGGATGTATGATTGCTGTACAGTCACAGTGTTTGTATAATGGATGTATGATTGCTGTACAGTCAGTGTATGTATAATGGATGTATGATTGCTGTACAGTGTATGTATAATGGATGTATGATTGCTGTACAGTCACAGTGTATGTATAATGGATGTATGATTGCTGTACAGTGTATGTATACTGAATGTATGATTGCTTTACAGTGTATGTATAATGGAGGTATGCGTGCTGTACAGTGTATGTATAATGGATGTATGATTGCTGTACAGACACAGTGTATGTATAATGGATGTATGATTGCTGTACAGTGTATGTATAATGGATGTATGATTGCTGTACAATCACTTGGTATGTATAATGAATGTATGCTTGCTGTACAGTGTATGTAAAATGGATGTATGATTGCTGTACAGTGTATGTATAATGGATGTATGATTGCTGTACAGTGTATGTATAATGGATGTATGATTGCTGTACAGACACAGTGTATGTATAATGGATGTATGATTGCTGTACAGTGTATGTATAATGAATGTATGATTGCTGTACAGTGTATGTATAATGGATATATGATTGCTGTACAGTCACAGTGTATGTATAATGAATGTATGCTTGCTGTACAGTGTATGTATAATGGATGTATGATTGCTGTACAGTGTATGTATAATGAATGTATGATTGCTGTACAGTGTATGTATAATGGATGTATGATTGCTGTACAGTGTATGTATAATGAATGTATGATTGCTGTACAGTGTATGTATAATGGAGGTATGCTTGCTGTACAGTGTATGTATAATGGATGTATGATTGCTGTACAGTGTATGTATAATGAATGTATGATTGCTGTACAGTGTATGTATAATGGAGGTATGCTTGCTGTACAGTGTATGTATAATGGATGTATGATTGCTGTACAGTGTATGTATACTGAATGTATGATTGCTGTACAGTGTATGTATAATGGAGGTATGCTTGCTGTACAGTGTATGTATAATGGATGTATGATTGCTGTACAGTGTATGTATAATGAATGTATGATTGCTGTACAGTGTATGTATAATAGAGGTACGATTGCTGTACAGTGTATGTATAATGAATGTATGATTGCTGTACAGTGTATGTATAATGGATGTATGATTGCTGTACAGTGTATGTATAATGGAGGTATGCTTGCTGTACAGTGTATGTATAATGGATGTATGATTGCTGTACAGTGTATGTATAATGGAGGTATGCTTGCTGTACAGTGTATGTATAATGGATGTATGATTGCTGTACAGTGTATGTATAATGGAGGTATGATTGCTGTACAGTGTATGTATAATGAATGTATGATTTCTGTACAGTGTATGTATAATGGAGGTATAATTGCTGTACAGTGTATGTATAATGGAGGTATGATTGCTGTACAGTGTATGTATAATGGAGGTATGCTTGCTGTACAGTGTATGTATAATGGATGTATGATTGCTGTACAGTGTATGTATACTGAATGTATGATTGCTGTACAGTGTATGTATAATGGAGGTATGCTTGCTGTACAGTGTATGTATAATGTATGTATGATTGCTGTACAGTGTATGTATAATGAATGTATGATTGCTGTACAGTGTATGTATAATGGAGGTATGATTGCTGTACAGTGTATGTATAATGAATGTATGATTGCTGTACAGTATGTATAATGAATGTATGATTGCTGTACAGTGTATGTATAATGGAGGTATGGTTGCTGTACAGTGTATGTATAATGGATGTATGATTGCTGTACAGTGTATGTATAATGGATGTATGATTGCTGTACAGTGTATGTATAATGGAGGTATGATTGCTGTACAGTGTATGTATAATGAATGTATGATTTCTGTACAGTGTATGTATAATGGAGGTATGATTGCTGTACAGTGTATGTATAATGGAGGTATGATTGCTGTACAGTGTATGTATAATGGAGGTATGCTTGCTGTACAGTCACAGTGTATGTATAATGGATGTATGATTGCTGTACAGTCACAGTGTATTTATAATGGATGTATGATTGCTGTACAGTGTATGTATAATGGAGGTATGCTTGCTGTACAGTGTATGTATAATGGATGTATGATTGCTGTACAGTCACAGTTTATGTATAATGGAGGTATGCTTGCTGTACAGTGTATGTATAATGGAGGTATTCTTGCTGTACAGTGTATGTATAATGGAGGTATGATTGCTGTACAGTGTATGTATAATGGAGGTATGCTTGCTGTACAGTGTATGTATAATGGAGGTATGCTTGCTGTACAGTGTATGTATAATGGAGGTATGCTTGCTGTACAGTGTATGTATAATGGATGTATGATTGCTGTACAGTGTATGTATAATGGATGTATGATTGCTGTACAGTCACAGTGTATGTATAATGGAGGTATGCTTGCTGTACAGTGTATGTATAATGGATGTATGATTGCTGTACAGTCACAGTGTATGTATAATGGAGGTACGCTTGCTGTACAGTGTATGGATAATGGATGTATGATTGCTGTACAGTCACAGTGTTTGTATAATGGATGTATGATTGCTGTACAGTCAGTGTATGTATAATGGATGTATGATTGCTGTACAGTGTATGTATAATGGATGTATGATTGCTGTACAGTCACAGTGTATGTATAATGGATGTATGATTGCTGTACAGTCACAGTGTTTGTATAATGGATGTATGATTGCTGTACAGTCAGTGTATGTATAATGGATGTATGATTGCTGTACAGTGTATGTATAATGGATGTATGATTGCTGTACAATCACTTGGTATGTATAATGAATGTATGCTTGCTGTACAGTGTATGTAAAATGGATGTATGATTGCTGTACAGTGTATGTATAATGGATGTATGATTGCTGTACAGTGTATGTATAATGGATGTATGATTGCTGTACAGACACAGTGTATGTATAATGGATGTATGATTGCTGTACAGTGTATGTATAATGAATGTATGATTGCTGTACAGTGTATGTATAATGGATATATGATTGCTGTACAGTCACAGTGTATGTATAATGAATGTATGCTTGCTGTACAGTGTATGTATAATGGATGTATGATTGCTGTACAGTGTATGTATAATGAATGTATGATTGCTGTACAGTGTATGTATAATGGATGTATGATTGCTGTACAGTGTATGTATAATGAATGTATGATTGCTGTACAGTGTATGTATAATGGAGGTATGCTTGCTGTACAGTGTATGTATAATGGATGTATGATTGCTGTACAGTGTATGTATAATGAATGTATGATTGCTGTACAGTGTATGTATAATGGAGGTATGCTTGCTGTACAGTGTATGTATAATGGATGTATGATTGCTGTACAGTGTATGTATACTGAATGTATGATTGCTGTACAGTGTATGTATAATGGAGGTATGCTTGCTGTACAGTGTATGTATAATGGATGTATGATTGCTGTACAGTGTATGTATAATGGAGGTATGATTGCTGTACAGTGTATGTATAATGGAGGTATGATTGCTGTACAGTGTATGTATAATCGAGGTATGCTTGCTGTATAGTGTATGTATAATGGATGTATGATTGCTGTACAGTGTATGTATAATGGATGTATGATTGCTGTACAGTCACAGTGTATGTATAATGGAGGTATGCTTGCTGTACAGTGTATGTATAATGGATGTATGATTGCTGTACAGTGTATGTATAATGGATGTATGATTGCTGTACAGACACAGTGTATGTATAATGGATGTATGATTGCTGTACAGTGTATGTATAATGAATGTATGATTGCTGTACAGTGTATGTATAATGGAGGTATAATTGCTGTACAGTGTATGTATAATGGAGGTATGATTGCTGTACAGTGTATGTATAATGGAGGTATGCTTGCTGTACAGTGTATGTATAATGGATGTATGATTGCTGTACAGTGTATGTATAATGAATGTATGATTGCTGTACAGTGTATGTATAATGGATATATGATTGCTGTACAGTCACAGTGTATGTATAATGAATGTATGCTTGCTGTACAGTGTATGTATAATGGATGTATGATTGCTGTACAGTGTATGTATAATGAATGTATGATCGCTGTACAGTGTATGTATAATGGAGGTATGCTTGCTGTACAGTGTATGTATAATGAATGTATGATTGCTGTACAGTGTATGTATAATAGAGGTATGATTGCTGTACAGTGTATGTATAATGAATGTATGATTGCTGTACAGTGTATGTATAATGGAGGTATGCTTGCTGTACAGTGTATGTATAATGGATGTATGATTGCTGTACAGTGTATGTATAATGAATGTATGATTGCTGTACAGTGTATGTATAATGGATGTATGATTGCTGTACAGTGTATGTATAATGGAGGTATGCTTGCTGTACAGTGTATGTATAATGGAGGTATGCTTGCTGTACAGTGTATGTATAATGGATGTATGATTGCTGTACAGTGTATGTATACTGAATGTATGATTGCTGTACAGTGTATGTATAATGGAGGTATGCTTGCTGTACAGTGTATCTATAATGGATGTATGATTGCTGTACAGTGTATGTATAATGAATGTATGATTGCTGTACAGTGTATGTATAATGGAGGTATAATTGCTGTACAGTGTATGTATAATGGAGGTATGATTGCTGTACAGTGTATGTATAATGGAGGTATGCTTGCTGTACAGTGTATGTATAATGGATGTATGATTGCTGTACAGTGTATGTATAATGAATGTATGATTGCTGTACAGTGTATGTATAATGGAGGTATGCTTGCTGTACAGTGTATGTATAATGGATGTATGATTGCTGTACAGTGTATGTATACTGAATGTATGATTGCTGTACAGTGTATGTATAATGGAGGTATGCTTGCTGTACAGTGTATGTATAATGGATGTATGATTGCTGTACAGTGTATGTATAATGAATGTATGATTGCTGTACAGTGTATGTATAATAGAGGTACGATTGCTGTACAGTGTATGTATAATGAATGTATGATTGCTGTACAGTGTATGTATAATGGATGTATGATTGCTGTACAGTGTATGTATAATGGAGGTATGCTTGCTGTACAGTGTATGTATAATGGAGGTATGCTTGCTGTACAGTGTATGTATAATGGATGTATGATTGCTGTACAGTGTATGTATACTGAATGTATGATTGCTGTACAGTGTATGTATAATGGAGGTATGCTTGCTGTACAGTGTATGTATAATGGATGCATGATTGCTGTACAGTGTATGTATAATGGAGGTATGATTGCTGTACAGTGTATGTATAATGAATGTGTGATTGCTGTACAGTGTATGTATAATGGAGGTATGATTGCTGTACAGTGTATGTATAATGGATGTATGATTGCTGTACAGTGTATGTATAATGGATGTATGATTGCTGTACAGTGTATGTATAATGGAGGTATGATTGCTGTACAGTGTATGTATAATGAATGTATGATTTCTGTACAGTGTATGTATAATGGAGGTATAATTGCTGTACAGTGTATGTATAATGGAGGTATGATTGCTGTACAGTGTATGTATAATGGAGGTATGCTTGCTGTACAGTGTATGTATAATGGATGTATGATTGCTGTACAGTGTATGTATACTGAATGTATGATTGCTGTACAGTGTATGTATAATGGAGGTATGCTTGCTGTACAGTGTATGTATAATGTATGTATGATTGCTGTACAGTGTATGTATAATGAATGTATGATTGCTGTACAGTGTATGTATAATGGAGGTATGATTGCTGTACAGTGTATGTATAATGAATGTATGATTGCTGTACAGTGTATGTATAATGAATGTATGATTGCTGTACAGTGTATGTATAATGGAGGTATGGTTGCTGTACAGTGTATGTATAATGGATGTATGATTGCTGTACAGTGTATGTATAATGGATGTATGATTGCTGTACAGTGTATGTATAATGGAGGTATGATTGCTGTACAGTGTATGTATAATGAATGTATGATTTCTGTACAGTGTATGTATAATGGAGGTATGATTGCTGTACAGTGTATGTATAATGGGGGAATGATTGCTGTACAGTGTATGTATAATGGAGGTATGCTTGCTGTACAGTCACAGTGTATGTATAATGGATGTATGATTGCTGTACAGTCACAGTGTATTTATAATGGATGTATGATTGCTGTACAGTGTATGTATAATGGAGGTATGCTTGCTGTACAGTGTATGTATAATGGATGTATGATTGCTGTACAGTCACAGTTTATGTATAATGGAGGTATGCTTGCTGTACAGTGTATGTATAATGGAGATATTCTTGCTGTACAGTGTATGTATAATGGAGGTATGATTGCTGTACAGTGTATGTATAATGGAGGTATGATTGCTGTACAGTGTATGTATAATGGAGGTATGCTTGCTGTACAGTGTATGTATAATGGATGTATGATTGCTGTACAGTGTATGTATAATGGATGTATGATTGCTGTACAGTCACAGTGTATGTATAATGGAGGTATGCTTGCTGTACAGTGTATGTATAATGGATGTATGATTGCTGTACAGTCACAGTGTATGTATAATGGAGGTACGCTTGCTGTACAGTGTATGGATAATGGATGTATGATTGCTGTACAGTCACAGTGTTTGTATAATGGATGTATGATTGCTGTACAGTCAGTGTATGTATAATGGATGTATGATTGCTGTACAGTGTATGTATAATGGATGTATGATTGCTGTACAGTCACAGTGTATGTATAATGGATGTATGATTGCTGTACAGTGTATGTATACTGAATGTATGATTGCTTTACAGTGTATGTATAATGGAGGTATGCGTGCTGTACAGTGTATGTATAATGGATGTATGATTGCTGTACAGACACAGTGTATGTATAATGGATGTATGATTGCTGTACAGTGTATGTATAATGGATGTATGATTGCTGTACAATCACTTGGTATGTATAATGAATGTATGCTTGCTGTACAGTGTATGTAAAATGGATGTATGATTGCTGTACAGTGTATGTATAATGGATGTATGATTGCTGTACAGTGTATGTATAATGGATGTATGATTGCTGTACAGACACAGTGTATGTATAATGGATGTATGATTGCTGTACAGTGTATGTATAATGAATGTATGATTGCTGTACAGTGTATGTATAATGGATATATGATTGCTGTACAGTCACAGTGTATGTATAATGAATGTATGCTTGCTGTACAGTGTATGTATAATGGATGTATGATTGCTGTACAGTGTATGTATAATGAATGTATGATTGCTGTACAGTGTATGTATAATGGATGTATGATTGCTGTACAGTGTATGTATAATGAATGTATGATTGCTGTACAGTGTATGTATAATGGAGGTATGCTTGCTGTACAGTGTATGTATAATGGATGTATGATTGCTGTACAGTGTATGTATAATGAATGTATGATTGCTGTACAGTGTATGTATAATGGAGGTATGCTTGCTGTACAGTGTATGTATAATGGATGTATGATTGCTGTACAGTGTATGTATACTGAATGTATGATTGCTGTACAGTGTATGTATAATGGAGGTATGCTTGCTGTACAGTGTATGTATAATGGATGTATGATTGCTGTACAGTGTATGTATAATGAATGTATGATTGCTGTACAGTGTATGTATAATAGAGGTACGATTGCTGTACAGTGTATGTATAATGAATGTATGATTGCTGTACAGTGTATGTATAATGGATGTATGATTGCTGTACAGTGTATGTATAATGGAGGTATGCTTGCTGTACAGTGTATGTATAATGGATGTATGATTGCTGTACAGTGTATGTATAATGGAGGTATGCTTGCTGTACAGTGTATGTATAATGGATGTATGATTGCTGTACAGTGTATGTATAATGGAGGTATGATTGCTGTACAGTGTATGTATAATGAATGTATGATTTCTGTACAGTGTATGTATAATGGAGGTATAATTGCTGTACAGTGTATGTATAATGGAGGTATGATTGCTGTACAGTGTATGTATAATGGAGGTATGCTTGCTGTACAGTGTATGTATAATGGATGTATGATTGCTGTACAGTGTATGTATACTGAATGTATGATTGCTGTACAGTGTATGTATAATGGAGGTATGCTTGCTGTACAGTGTATGTATAATGTATGTATGATTGCTGTACAGTGTATGTATAATGAATGTATGATTGCTGTACAGTGTATGTATAATGGAGGTATGATTGCTGTACAGTGTATGTATAATGAATGTATGATTGCTGTACAGTATGTATAATGAATGTATGATTGCTGTACAGTGTATGTATAATGGAGGTATGGTTGCTGTACAGTGTATGTATAATGGATGTATGATTGCTGTACAGTGTATGTATAATGGATGTATGATTGCTGTACAGTGTATGTATAATGGAGGTATGATTGCTGTACAGTGTATGTATAATGAATGTATGATTTCTGTACAGTGTATGTATAATGGAGGTATGATTGCTGTACAGTGTATGTATAATGGAGGTATGATTGCTGTACAGTGTATGTATAATGGAGGTATGCTTGCTGTACAGTCACAGTGTATGTATAATGGATGTATGATTGCTGTACAGTCACAGTGTATTTATAATGGATGTATGATTGCTGTACAGTGTATGTATAATGGAGGTATGCTTGCTGTACAGTGTATGTATAATGGATGTATGATTGCTGTACAGTCACAGTTTATGTATAATGGAGGTATGCTTGCTGTACAGTGTATGTATAATGGAGGTATTCTTGCTGTACAGTGTATGTATAATGGAGGTATGATTGCTGTACAGTGTATGTATAATGGAGGTATGATTGCTGTACAGTGTATATATAATGGAGGTATGCTTGCTGTACAGTGTATGTATAATGGATGTATGATTGCTGTACAGTGTATGTATAATGGATGTATGATTGCTGTACAGTCACAGTGTATGTATAATGGAGGTATGCTTGCTGTACAGTGTATGTATAATGGATGTATGATTGCTGTACAGTCACAGTGTATGTATAATGGAGGTACGCTTGCTGTACAGTGTATGGATAATGGATGTATGATTGCTGTACAGTCACAGTGTTTGTATAATGGATGTATGATTGCTGTACAGTCAGTGTATGTATAATGGATGTATGATTGCTGTACAGTGTATGTATAATGGATGTATGATTGCTGTACAGTCACAGTGTATGTATAATGGATGTATGATTGCTGTACAGTGTATGTATACTGAATGTATGATTGCTTTACAGTGTATGTATAATGGAGGTATGCGTGCTGTACAGTGTATGTATAATGGATGTATGATTGCTGTACAGACACAGTGTATGTATAATGGATGTATGATTGCTGTACAGTGTATGTATAATGGATGTATGATTGCTGTACAATCACTTGGTATGTATAATGAATGTATGCTTGCTGTACAGTGTATGTAAAATGGATGTATGATTGCTGTACAGTGTATGTATAATGGATGTATGATTGCTGTACAGTGTATGTATAATGGATGTATGATTGCTGTACAGACACAGTGTATGTATAATGGATGTATGATTGCTGTACAGTGTATGTATAATGAATGTATGATTGCTGTACAGTGTATGTATAATGGATATATGATTGCTGTACAGTCACAGTGTATGTATAATGAATGTATGCTTGCTGTACAGTGTATGTATAATGGATGTATGATTGCTGTACAGTGTATGTATAATGAATGTATGATTGCTGTACAGTGTATGTATAATGGATGTATGATTGCTGTACAGTGTATGTATAATGAATGTATGATTGCTGTACAGTGTATGTATAATGGAGGTATGCTTGCTGTACAGTGTATGTATAATGGATGTATGATTGCTGTACAGTGTATGTATAATGAATGTATGATTGCTGTACAGTGTATGTATAATGGAGGTATGCTTGCTGTACAGTGTATGTATAATGGATGTATGATTGCTGTACAGTGTATGTATACTGAATGTATGATTGCTGTACAGTGTATGTATAATGGAGGTATGCTTGCTGTACAGTGTATGTATAATGGATGTATGATTGCTGTACAGTGTATGTATAATGAATGTATGATTGCTGTACAGTGTATGTATAATAGAGGTACGATTGCTGTACAGTGTATGTATAATGAATGTATGATTGCTGTACAGTGTATGTATAATGGATGTATGATTGCTGTACAGTGTATGTATAATGGAGGTATGCTTGCTGTACAGTGTATGTATAATGGATGTATGATTGCTGTACAGTGTATGTATAATGGAGGTATGCTTGCTGTACAGTGTATGTATAATGGATGTATGATTGCTGTACAGTGTATGTATAATGGAGGTATGCTTGCTGTACAGTGTATGTATAATGGAGGTATGCTTGCTGTACAGTGTATGTATAATGGATGTATGATTGCTGTACAGTGTATGTATACTGAATGTATGATTGCTGTACAGTGTATGTATAATGGAGGTATGCTTGCTGTACAGTGTATGTATAATGGATGCATGATTGCTGTACAATGTATGTATAATGGAGGTATGATTGCTGTACAGTGTATGTATAATGAATGTGTGATTGCTGTACAGTGTATGTATAATGGAGGTATGATTGCTGTACAGTGTATGTATAATGGATGTATGATTGCTGTACAGTGTATGTATAATGGATGTATGATTGCTGTACAGTGTATGTATAATGGAGGTATGATTGCTGTACAGTGTATGTATAATGAATGTATGATTTCTGTACAGTGTATGTATAATGGAGGTATAATTGCTGTACAGTGTATGTATAATGGAGGTATGATTGCTGTACAGTGTATGTATAATGGAGGTATGCTTGCTGTACAGTGTATGTATAATGGATGTATGATTGCTGTACAGTGTATGTATACTGAATGTATGATTGCTGTACAGTGTATGTATAATGGAGGTATGCTTGCTGTACAGTGTATGTATAATGTATGTATGATTGCTGTACAGTGTATGTATAATGAATGTATGATTGCTGTACAGTGTATGTATAATGGAGGTATGATTGCTGTACAGTGTATGTATAATGAATGTATGATTGCTGTACAGTGTATGTATAATGAATGTATGATTGCTGTACAGTGTATGTATAATGGAGGTATGGTTGCTGTACAGTGTATGTATAATGGATGTATGATTGCTGTACAGTGTATGTATAATGGATGTATGATTGCTGTACAGTGTATGTATAATGGAGGTATGATTGCTGTACAGTGTATGTATAATGAATGTATGATTTCTGTACAGTGTATGTATAATGGAGGTATGATTGCTGTACAGTGTATGTATAATGGAGGTATGATTGCTGTACAGTGTATGTATAATGGAGGTATGCTTGCTGTACAGTCACAGTGTATGTATAATGGATGTATGATTGCTGTACAGTCACAGTGTATTTATAATGGATGTATGATTGCTGTACAGTGTATGTATAATGGAGGTATGCTTGCTGTACAGTGTATGTATAATGGATGTATGATTGCTGTACAGTCACAGTTTATGTATAATGGAGGTATGCTTGCTGTACAGTGTATGTATAATGGAGGTATTCTTGCTGTACAGTGTATGTATAATGGAGGTATGATTGCTGTACAGTGTATGTATAATGGAGGTATGATTGCTGTACAGTGTATGTATAATGGAGGTATGCTTGCTGTACAGTGTATGTATAATGGATGTATGATTGCTGTACAGTGTATGTATAATGGATGTATGATTGCTGTACAGTCACAGTGTATGTATAATGGAGGTATGCTTGCTGTACAGTGTATGTATAATGGATGTATGATTGCTGTACAGTCACAGTGTATGTATAATGGAGGTACGCTTGCTGTACAGTGTATGGATAATGGATGTATGATTGCTGTACAGTCACAGTGTTTGTATAATGGATGTATGATTGCTGTACAGTCAGTGTATGTATAATGGATGTATGATTGCTGTACAGTGTATGTATAATGGATGTATGATTGCTGTACAGTCACAGTGTATGTATAATGGATGTATGATTGCTGTACAGTGTATGTATACTGAATGTATGATTGCTTTACAGTGTATGTATAA
The DNA here is from genome assembly GCF_029499605.1 of Hyla sarda. NCBI lineage: Eukaryota > Metazoa > Chordata > Amphibia > Anura > Hylidae > Hyla > Hyla sarda. Next base: position 92,755 of record NW_026607608.1, read on the forward strand.
TGGAGGTATGCGTGCTGTACAGTGTATGTATAATGGATGTATGATTGCTGTACAGACACAGTGTATGTATAATGGATGTATGATTGCTGTACAGTGTATGTATAATGGATGTATGATTGCTGTACAATCACTTGGTATGTATAATGAATGTATGCTTGCTGTACAGTGTATGTAAAATGGATGTATGATTGCTGTACAGTGTATGTATAATGGATGTATGATTGCTGTACAGTGTATGTATAATGGATGTATGATTGCTGTACAGACACAGTGTATGTATAATGGATGTATGATTGCTGTACAGTGTATGTATAATGAATGTATGATTGCTGTACAGTGTATGTATAATGGATATATGATTGCTGTACAGTCACAGTGTATGTATAATGAATGTATGCTTGCTGTACAGTGTATGTATAATGGATGTATGATTGCTGTACAGTGTATGTATAATGAATGTATGATTGCTGTACAGTGTATGTATAATGGATGTATGATTGCTGTACAGTGTATGTATAATGAATGTATGATTGCTGTACAGTGTATGTATAATGGAGGTATGCTTGCTGTACAGTGTATGTATAATGGATGTATGATTGCTGTACAGTGTATGTATACTGAATGTATGATTGCTGTACAGTGTATGTATAATGGAGGTATGCTTGCTGTACAGTGTATGTATAATGGATGTATGATTGCTGTACAGTGTATGTATAATGAATGTATGATTGCTGTACAGTGTATGTATAATAGAGGTATGATTGCTGTACAGTGTATGTATAATGAATGTATGATTGCTGTACAGTGTATGTATAATGGATGTATGATTGCTGTACAGTGTATGTATAATGGAGGTATGCTTGCTGTACAGTGTATGTATAATGGATGTATGCTTGCTGTACAGTGTATGTATAATGGAGGTATGCTTGCTGTACAGTGTATGTATAATGGAGGTATGCTTGCTGTACAGTGTATGTATAATGGAGGTATGATTGCTGTACAGTGTATGTATAATGAATGTATGATTTCTGTACAGTGTATGTATAATGGAGGTATGATTGCTGTACAGTGTATGTATAATGGAGGTATGATTGCTGTACAGTGTATGTATAATGGAGGTATGCTTGCTGTACAGTCACAGTGTATGTATAATGGATGTATGATTGCTGTACAGTCACAGTGTATTTATAATGGATGTATGATTGCTGTACAGTGTATGTATAATGGAGGTATGCTTGCTGTACAGTGTATGTATAATGGATGTATGATTGCTGTACAGTCACAGTTTATGTATAATGGAGGTATGCTTGCTGTACAGTGTATGTATAATGGAGGTATTCTTGCTGTACAGTGTATGTATAATGGAGGTATGATTGCTGTACAGTGTATGTATAATGGAGGTATGATTGCTGTACAGTGTATGTATAATGGAGGTATGCTTGCTGTACAGTGTATGTATAATGGATGTATGATTGCTGTACAGTGTATGTATAATGGATGTATGATTGCTGTACAGTCACAGTGTATGTATAATGGAGGTATGCTTGCTGTACAGTGTATGTATAATGGATGTATGATTGCTGTACAGTCACAGTGTATGTATAATGGAGGTACGCTTGCTGTACAGTGTATGGATAATGGATGTATGATTGCTGTACAGTCACAGTGTTTGTATAATGGATGTATGATTGCTGTACAGTCAGTGTATGTATAATGGATGTATGATTGCTGTACAGTGTATGTATAATGGATGTATGATTGCTGTACAGTCACAGTGTATGTATAATGGATGTATGATTGCTGTACAGTGTATGTATAATGGATGTTTGATTGCTGTACAGTGTATGTATAATGAATGTATGATTGCTGTACAGTGTATGTATAATGGATGTATGATTGCTGTACAGTGTATGTATAATGAATGTATGATTGCTGTACAGTGTATGTATAATGGAGGTATGCTTGCTGTACAGTGTATGTATAATGGATGTATGATTGCTGTACAGTGTATGTATAATGAATGTATGATTGCTGTACAGTGTATGTATAATAGAGGTATGATTGCTGTACAGTGTATGTATAATGAATGTATGATTGCTGTACAGTGTATGTATAATGGATGTATGATTGCTGTACAGTGTATGTATAATGGAGGTATGCTTGCTGTACAGTGTATGTATAATGGATGTATGCTTGCTGTACAGTGTATGTATAATGGATGTATGCTTGCTGTACAGTGTATGTATAATGGAGGTATGCTTGCTGTACAGTGTATGTATAATGGAGGTATGCTTGCTGTACAGTGTATGTATAATGGAGGTATGATTGCTGTACAGTGTATGTATAATGAATGTATGATTTCTGTACAGTGTATGTATAATGGAGGTATGATTGCTGTACAGTGTATGTATAATGGAGGTATGATTGCTGTACAGTGTATGTATAATGGAGGTATGCTTGCTGTACAGTCACAGTGTATGTATAATGGATGTATGATTGCTGTACAGTCACAGTGTATTTATAATGGATGTATGATTGCTGTACAGTGTATGTATAATGGAGGTATGCTTGCTGTACAGTGTATGTATAATGGATGTATGATTGCTGTACAGTCACAGTTTATGTATAATGGAGGTATGCTTGCTGTACAGTGTATGTATAATGGAGGTATTCTTGCTGTACAGTGTATGTATAATGGAGGTATGATTGCTGTACAGTGTATGTATAATGGAGGTATGATTGCTGTACAGTGTATGTATAATGGAGGTATGCTTGCTGTACAGTGTATGTATAATGGATGTATGATTGCTGTACAGTGTATGTATAATGGATGTATGATTGCTGTACAGTCACAGTGTATGTATAATGGAGGTATGCTTGCTGTACAGTGTATGTATAATGGATGTATGATTGCTGTACAGTCACAGTGTATGTATAATGGAGGTACGCTTGCTGTACAGTGTATGGATAATGGATGTATGATTGCTGTACAGTCACAGTGTTTGTATAATGGATGTATGATTGCTGTACAGTCAGTGTATGTATAATGGATGTATGATTGCTGTACAGTGTATGTATAATGGATGTATGATTGCTGTACAGTCACAGTGTATGTATAATGGATGTATGATTGCTGTACAGTGTATGTATAATGGATGTATGATTGCTTTACAGTGTATGTATAATGGAGGTATGCGTGCTGTACAGTGTATGTATAATGGATGTATGATTGCTGTACAGACACAGTGTATGTATAATGGATGTATGATTGCTGTACAGTGTATGTATAATGGATGTATGATTGCTGTACAATCACTTGGTATGTATAATGAATGTATGCTTGCTGTACAGTGTATGTAAAATGGATGTATGATTGCTGTACAGTGTATGTATAATGGATGTATGATTGCTGTACAGTGTATGTATAATGGATGTATGATTGCTGTACAGACACAGTGTATGTATAATGGATGTATGATTGCTGTACAGTGTATGTATAATGAATGTATGATTGCTGTACAGTGTATGTATAATGGATATATGATTGCTGTACAGTCACAGTGTATGTATAATGAATGTATGCTTGCTGTACAGTGTATGTATAATGGATGTATGATTGCTGTACAGTGTATGTATAATGAATGTATGATTGCTGTACAGTGTATGTATAATGGATGTATGATTGCTGTACAGTGTATGTATAATGAATGTATGATTGCTGTACAGTGTATGTATAATGGAGGTATGCTTGCTGTACAGTGTATGTATAATGGATGTATGATTGCTGTACAGTGTATGTATACTGAATGTATGATTGCTGTACAGTGTATGTATAATGGAGGTATGCTTGCTGTACAGTGTATGTATAATGGATGTATGATTGCTGTACAGTGTATGTATAATGAATGTATGATTGCTGTACAGTGTATGTATAATAGAGGTATGATTGCTGTACAGTGTATGTATAATGAATGTATGATTGCTGTACAGTGTATGTATAATGGATGTATGATTGCTGTACAGTGTATGTATAATGGAGGTATGCTTGCTGTACAGTGTATGTATAATAGATGTATGCTTGCTGTACAGTGTATGTATAATGGAGGTATGCTTGCTGTACAGTGTATGTATAATGGAGGTATGCTTGCTGTACAGTGTATGTATAATGGAGGTATGCTTGCTGTACAGTGTATGTATAATGGATGTATGATTGCTGTACAGTGTATGTATACTGAATGTATGATTGCTGTACAGTGTATGTATAATGGAGGTATGCTTGCTGTACAGTGTATGTATAATGGATGTATGATTGCTGTACAGTGTATGTATAATGGAGGTATGATTGCTGTACAGTGTATGTATAATGGATGTATGATTGCTGTACAGTGTATGTATAATGAATGTGTGATTGCTGTACAGTGTATGTATAATGGAGGTATGATTGCTGTACAGTGTATGTATAATGGATGTATGATTGCTGTACAGTGTATGTATAATGGATGTATGATTGCTGTACAGTGTATGTATAATGGAGGTATGATTGCTGTACAGTGTATGTATAATGAATGTATGATTTCTGTACAGTGTATGTATAATGGAGGTATAATTGCTGTACAGTGTATGTATAATGGAGGTATGATTGCTGTACAGTGTATGTATAATGGAGGTATGCTTGCTGTACAGTGTATGTATAATGGATGTATGATTGCTGTACAGTGTATGTATACTGAATGTATGATTGCTGTACAGTGTATGTATAATGGAGGTATGCTTGCTGTACAGTGTATGTATAATGTATGTATGATTGCTGTACAGTGTATGTATAATGAATGTATGATTGCTGTACAGTGTATGTATAATGGAGGTATGATTGCTGTACAGTGTATGTATAATGAATGTATGATTGCTGTACAGTGTATGTATAATGGAGGTATGGTTGCTGTACAGTGTATGTATAATGGATGTATGATTGCTGTACAGTGTATGTATAATGGATGTATGATTGCTGTACAGTGTATGTATAATGGAGGTATGATTGCTGTACAGTGTATGTATAATGAATATATGATTGCTGTACAGTGTATGTATAATGGATGTATGATTGCTGTACAGTGTATGTATACTGAATGTATGATTGCTGTACAGTGTATGTATAATGGATGTATGATTGCTGTACAGTGTATGTATACTGAATGTATGATTGCTGTACAGTGTATGTATAATGGAGGTATGCTTGCTGTACAGTGTATGTATAATGGATGTATGATTGCTGTACAGTGTATGTATAATGAATGTATGATTGCTGTACAGTGTATGTATAATGGAGGTATGATTGCTGTACAGTGTATGTATAATGAATGTATGATTGCTGTACAGTGTATGTATAATGGAGGTATGATTGCTGTACAGTGTATGTATAATGGAGGTATGATTGCTGTACAGTGTATGTATAATGGAGGTATGATTGCTGTACAGTGTATGTATAATGGAGGTATGATTGCTGTACAGTGTATGTATAATGGAGGTATGATTGCTGTACAGTGTATGTATACTGAATGTATGATTGCTGTACAGTGTATGTATAATGGAGGTATGATTGCTGTACAGTGTATGTATAATGAATATATGATTGCTGTACAGTGTATGTATAATGGATATATGATTGCTGTACAGTGTATGTATACTGAATGTATGATTGCTGTACAGTGTATGTATAATGGATGTATGATTGCTGTACAGTGTATGTATAATGGAGCCTCCAATCTAAAAAAAAAAGCTTCCAATCCCCAAAAAAGTTTTAATAAAGTTTTTCATTTTGTTTGTATTGATATTTATATGAGTGTAGGTCTGTTTATGTATGTGTGCATGCAAGCAAGAGGGGCTGAAACGTCGCACTGTTTGACATGTGGAATAAATAGTTATTTTTTGGATATTTGGAGTGCCGCACCATTTTTGAAGTTATCAATTGGCTGTGATCGAGCCTGAGGAGCTGGCACCCGCCTACTGTGGTAAAGTAGTGCTGCATTTTTTTCGACATTTATATATATAAATGCAATAGACTGTGCACGCCTATGCGTACACTCCTCTACACCCCTCTGTCACCCATGTACACTCCTCTACACCCCTCTGTCACCCATGTCACCCATGTACACTCCTCTACACCCCTCTGTCACCCATGTACACTCCTCTATACCCCTCTGTCACCCATGTACACCCATCTGTCACCCATGTACACTCCTCTACACCCCTCTGTCACCCATGTACACCCATCTGTCACTCATGTACACTCCTCTAAACCCCTCTGTACACTCCTCTACAGGCTGAAGGTTTATATAAAAAAGATGGCTCCGGGGGGGCGGGGGCTCGGGCCCCTTACTGGTGAACTAGCTGTACCCCCTGATAGCCATGAGAGCTGCTAGTGACCTACTGCTGCTAGGGGGGGCACAAGGGGGGCCAATCATGATATAGGGGGGGGCCGTGGCCCCCTCTGCCCCCCCCCTAGAGACGCCACTGAGAAGACCTGCTGTTACTACTTTGTAAGAGAGGGCACTTTGGTTTTCTTTTATTGCAATTTAAGTTGTTAGTTAATGAAAAATAATAAATATTGTTTTATATATAACTACAGTTAAGGGGAATGTTTTATCAGTTATTCTGCCTAAACATCGGGCAGCATAAAACTGGTGCAGACATCACGATCCCAGGACACCAGGAAAAACACTGAGACACTCGGTCATTCAGAGTCATCTTAGATTGAAAATCCTGCTGAAACCCCGGAAATGAGTCCCTGGGGCTGGTCCCAGCGGGGCGGGTGACGCATCTCTCCCTATGCCAATGGTCTCCAAACTGTGGACCTCCAGCTGTTGCTTAACTAAAACTCCCAGCAAAACTACAACTCCCAGCATGCCCAGACCATTTTTGGAACAACTAGCAGTCCACAGTTTGTAGCCCTAGTCCCTATACAGTTACATTCCTGGCTTCTGCACTACTACTGGAATTGTGTTCCTGGTATCTGGCACTTCCGGGTCAGGTGACGTCATAACTAGCCATCCAATCAGAGGCTGAGGCTGGACATTGCTTCGGCCCATAACTGAATGAGCAGCTGTGTAACGTCACCTAACCCAGAAGCGCTGGACACTGGGAACTGAATTTCGTGATTCTGGCGGTAGCGCAAGAGCAAGGAAGAGAGGGTTTTTTTATACTGTCTTCCCCAAGCGTTAATACCACATTTCTGCCACAACATAGCTTTCTTATGGAGGCCTGGCAAATCAAATGTCAGGCTTCCCTGTCCCTTCCCTGCTGCCGGCGGCTGCCACAATGACACAATGCTGTGGGGCTGGTATGATCATTTTTTCAGGGTTGGTTTTTAGCCCCAGTTCTGCCCTGGGTGGAGAGAGATATATCTAGCTAAGGCTGCATTCACACCACAATTGTTACAAACCGGATCTGGCTGGGAGATGTGAAAACCAGGCGCTCCCGTATCTCAGCCGGACCCGGACCACATCTCGTTTGAAGGAGCCGACCGGAGTCAGATAATGACTCCAGTCGGCTCAGTTTTGCCCCGTATCCAGATTTGTGACCGTACTTAAAACTGTAGTATACCACGGTTTTAAGTCTGGTCACAAAACCGGATATGGGGCAAAAATAAGCCGACCGGAGTCACTATTTGACTCCGGTCGGCTCATTCAAATGAGATGAGATGGGGGCCGGGTCCGGCTGAGATACGGGAGTGCCTGGTTTTCACATATCCCTATCGGATCCGGTCCCGTATGTAACAATCGTGGGGTGAATACAGCCTAATGTGGAATGGAGGTAGAAGTGGGAAGAAGCCTGCCTACCTACCTAATATATTAAGGCTGAACATTTACTTAGCTAAGAAGGGGAGAGGGAAGGGGGGCACCTTTGTAGTGTTGGTATCTATCTGTATATGATCACTGTATGGAGTTAACCTTGGTCTTTGCCTAGTGGATTTTTTTCAGTAGCAGTGCGGGGATATTAGTCATTCTGCGGTGATACTGGTCATGATGTGGCGATATTACTTGTCCCTTGTATAGTGATATTGATAATTTCAATGTCAGTTCACAGGATTTGGTCAGTAACAGTATGACGGTAATATGTATGGGCATAATATTCCTCCTTGTATACTGGTAATATTGGTTTCAGTATACAGGATTTGGCTAGTAACAGTATGATGGTAATATGTATGGGGATAATATTCCTCCTTGTATACTGGTATTATTGGTAATATTACTCTCAACATACAGGATTTGGTCAGTAACAGTATCATGGTAATATGTATGGTGATAATTTTTCTCCTTGTATACTGGCATTATTGTTAATATTGCTATCAATATACCGGATTTTCACATATAGCCTTTTTAAAACATTGCTGCCATTTTTCATTATAAGCAGGGCCGGTGTTATGGCGGGGCAAACCAGGCAATTGCCTAGGGCCCCCATCCCCCAGGGGTCCTGCCGTCTGCTCAGTAGGGGGGGGGGGCAACTGTTTTAAAGTGGCCGCAGCGTTGGCTTCTTGTTAAAGATTAGCAGGGGGGCAACTTTAAAACAGTGATCAGCTCCGGGCCCCGTGCCCGCAGGGGGGCCCCGTCACATTCGGGACATCCCTGTGTCCCGAAAAATCTTTTCAGGCCACAAGGATGCCCCGTTTACTTCATAGCGGCCCCGCGTTAACTTTAAAAACGCTGGGGCCGTTGGGAGGAAGCGCACGCAGTGACGGCACTGACGTCACGTGCGTGCGCCCATAGCAACAGTACAGCAGAGCGCAGCTGTGAGGAGGACGTGCGGGTATGGTAAGTCACCTGCGGTCATCTTCAGTGTTCCGACCGCTGCTCCCGGGATGGCCCATAGGCCATAGCAGTAGATCGTGACCGGGATGGCCCATAGGCCATAGCAGTAGATCGTGATCCAGGAGCGGTGGTCGGAATACTCAAGTGGGGCAGTAAACAGGCATACAGCCTCCAGCCATACATTGTATATGGCTGAAGGCTGTATGTCTGTAGGGGAACATTAGTTGCACTATAATTCCACCACATTTGGTGCAGTATAGTTCCCCCACATTAAGTGCAGTCACTTAATGTGGGGATCTATACTGCACCAAATGTGGTGGAATTATAGTGCACCTAATGTGGGGGAACTATACTGAACATAATGTGGGGAATTATACTGCACCTAATGTGGGGGGAACTATACTGCACCTAATGTGGGGGAACTATACTGCACCTAATGTGAGGGAACTATACTGCACCTAATGTGGGGGAACTATACTGCACCTAATGTGGGGGAACTACTGTATACTGCACCTAATGTGGGGAAACTACTGTACTTCACCTAATGTGGGGAAACTACTGTATACTGCACCTAATGTGGGGAACTACTGTATACTGCACCTAATGTGGGAGGACTACTGTATACTGCACCTAATGTGGGGCAACTACTGTATACTGCACCTAATGTGGGGAAACTATTGTACTTCACCTAATGTGGGGAACTACTGTATACTGCACCTAATGTGGGGGGACTACTGTATACTGCACCTAATGTGGGGGGGGACTACTGTATACTGCACCTAATGTGGGGGGACTACTGTATACTGCACCTAATGTGGGGGGACTACTGTATACTGCACCTAATGTGGGGAACTACTGTATACTGCACCTAATGTGGAGGGACTACTGTATACTGCACCTAATGTGGAGGGACTACTGTATACTGCACCTAATGTGGGAGACTATACTGCACCTAATGTGGGGAACTATACTGCACCTAATGTGGGGAACTATACTGCCAACCTAATGTGGGGGAACTATACTGCCAACCTAATGTGGGGGAACTATACTGCACCTAATGTGAGGGAACTATACTGCACCTAATGTGGGGGAACTATACTGCACCTAATGTGGGGGAACTATACTGCACCTAATGTGGGGGAACTATACTGCACCTAATGTGGGGGAACTATACTGCACCTAATGTGGGGGAACTACACTGCACCTAATGTGGGGGAACTACACAGCACCTAATGTGGGGGAACTACACTGCACCTAATGTGGGGGAACTACACTGCACCTAATGTGGGGGAACTACACTGCACCTAATGTGGGGGAACTACACTGCACCTAATGTGGGGGAACTACACTGCACCTAATGTGGGGGAACTACACTGCACCTAATGTGGGGGAACTACACTGCACCTAATGTGGGGGAACTACACTGCACCTAATGTGGGGGAACTACACTGCACCTAATGTGGGGGAACTACACTGCACCTAATGTGGGGGAACTACACTGCACCTAATGTGGGGGAACTACACTGCACCTAATGTGGGGGAACTACACTGCACCTAATGTGGGGGAACTACACTGCACCTAATGTGGGGGAACTACACTGCACCTAATGTGGGGGAACTACACTGCACCTAATGTGGGGGAACTACACTGCACCTAATGTGGGGGAACTACACTGCACCTAATGTGGGGGAACTACACTGCACCTAATGTGGGGGAACTACACTGCACCTAATGTGGGGGAACTACACTGCACCTAATGTGGGGGAACTACACTGCACCTAATGTGGGGGAACTACACTGCACCTAATGTGGGGGAACTACACTGCACCTAATGTGGGGGAACTACACTGCACCTAATGTGGGGGAACTACACTGCACCTAATGTGGGGGAACTACACTGCACCTAATGTGGGGGAACTACACTGCACCTAATGTGGGGGAACTACACTGCACCTAATGTGGGGGAACTACACTGCACCTAATGTGGGGGAACTACACTGCACCTAATGTGGGGGAACTACACTGCACCTAATGTGGGGGAACTACACTGCACCTAATGTGGGGGAACTACACTGCACCTAATGTGGGGGAACTATACTGTACCTAATGTGGGGAACTATACTGCACCTAATGTGGGGGAACTACTGTATACTGCACCTAATGTGGGGGAACTACTGTATACTGCACCTAATGTGGTGAACTACTGTATACTGCACCTAATGGGGGGAATTATACTGCACCTAATGCGGGGGAATTACTGTATACTGCACCTAATGTGGGGGAACTACTGTATACTGCACCTAATGTGGGGGAACTACTGTATACTGCACCTAATGTGGGGAATTATACTGCACCTAATGTGGGGGAACTACTGTATACTGCACCTAATGTGGGGGAACTTCTGTATACTGCACCTAATGTGGGGAACTACTGTATACTGCACCTAATGTGGGGGGACTACTGTATACTGCACCTAATGTGGGGGGACTACTGTATACTGCACCTAATGTGGGGGGATTACTGTATACTGCACCTAATGTGGGGGGATTACTGTATACTGCACCTAATGTGGGGGGACTACTGTATACTGCACCTAATGTGGGGAACTACTGTATACTGCACCTAATGTGGGGAACTACTGAATACTGCACCTAATGTGGGGGGACTACTGAATACTGCACCTAATGTGGGGGGACTACTGTATACTGCACCTAATGTGGGGGGACTACTGTATACTGCACCTAATGTGGGGGGATTACTGTATACTGCACCTAATGTGGGGGGATTACTGTATACTGCACCTAATGTGGGGGGACTACTGTATACTGCACCTAATGTGGGGAACTACTGTATACTGCACCTAATGTGGGGAACTACTGTATACTGCACCTAATGTGAAGGGACTATACTGCACCTAATGTGGGGAACTATTTTGCACCTTATGTGGGGAACTATACTGCCAACCTAATGTGGGGGAACTATACTGCCAACCTAATGTGGGGGAACTATACTGCCAACCTAATGTGGGGGAACTATACTGCCAACCTAATGTGGGGGAACTATAGTGCACCTAATGTGGAGAACTATACTGCACCTAATGTCGAGAACTATACTGCACCTAATGTGGAGAGCTATACTGCACCTAATGTGGGGGAACTATACTGCACCTAATGTGGGGGAACTACACTGCACCTAATGTGGGGGAACTACACTGCACCTAATGTGGGGGAACTACACTGCACCTAATGTGGGGGAACTATACTGCACCTAATGTGGGGAACTATACTGCACCTAATGTGGGGAACTATACTGCACCTAATGTGGGGAACTATACTGCACCTAATGTGGGGGAACTACTGTATACTGCACCTAATGTGGGAGAACTACTGTATACTGCACCTAATGTGGGGAACTACTGTATACTGCACCTAATGGGGGGAATTATACTGCACCTAATGCGGGGGAACTACTGTATACTGCAACTAATGTGGGGGAACTACTGTATACTGCACCTAATGTGGGGGAACTACTGTATACTGCACCTAATGTGGGGAATTATACTGCACCTCATGTGGGGGAACTACTGTATACTGCACCTAATGTGGGGAATTATACTGCACCTAATGTGGGGAACTATACTGACAACCTAATGTGGGGGAACTATACTGCCAACCTAATGTGGGGGAACTATACTGCCAACCTAATGTGGGGGAACTATACTGCACCTAATGTGGAGAACTATACTGCACCTAATGTGGAGAACTATACTGCACCTAATGTGGAGAGCTATACTGCACCTAATGTGGAGAGCTATACTGCACCTAATGTGGAGAGCTATACTGCTCCTAATGTGGGGGACTATACTGCACCAATGTGTGGGACTATACTGCACCTAATGTGGGGAACTATACTGCACCTAATGTGGGGGACTATCAGGGCCGTTTGAAGGAATTTGGGGGCCCCAAGCAAAATGGACATGGAGGCCCCCCCCTCCATAGTAACGCCGACCCTTGAATTCTGGGAGCGCAACGTGAGCGAACGTCAATACAACGCACATTAGGTGCAGCAGTGTTCCCCCTACATTAGGTGCAGCAGAGATCCCCCACATTAGGTAGGCAGTCTTCCCCCCACATTAGGTAGGCAGTGTTCCCCCCACATTAGGTGCAGCAGTGTTCCCTACCCATACCCGCTGTCCAGACCCCCCCCCCTCCCGGGCCATTTTTTTGGTGGGGGTTTGACTGCTGAGACCCCCACCGATCACCTCGGTTAAAATGGTTCTCCAGCTGTTGGAAAGCTAAAACTCCCATCATTCTGGAGAGCCTCTGGCAATGGGAGTTGTAGTTTTGTAACAGCTGAAGAGCCACAGATTGGACACAGTTTTACCCATCATCACTGCAGAACTTACAAGTGACTACAGCTCTGATGGGACAGTCAGGAGAATACACAATGATAGTGACCTGAGTGACGTCTTCTGACTTGAGTGATATCTTCTCTGTTATCTTTTCTTCTTCATCTGGTCCAGAGACCAGGTCTTCCTCCAGCTCCATCTTCTCTGCAGAGTCTGACATCCAGGCATCATTGGCTCCTCACTGTCAGCAGATCCTCATCCTCTGCATGAAGACAGTAATCATTATAACCTTGCCAGAAAGTGTACTCTAAATAATATACTGCCCCACACTGTACCCTGAAGATAATGCTGCCTCACACTGTACCTTGAATATAATGCTTCCACACACTGTACCCTGAATATAATGCTGCCTCACACTGTACCCTGACTATAATGCTGCCACACACTGTACCCTGACTATAATTCTGCCACACACTGTACCCTGAATATAATGCTGCCACACACTGTACCCTGAATATAATGCTGCTCCACACTGTATCCACTGAATATAATGCTTCCACACACTGTACCCTGAAAATAATACTGCCACACACTGTACCCTGAAAATAATACTGCCACACACTGTACCCTGAAAATAATACTGCCACACACTGTACCCTGAATATAATGCTTCCACACACTGTACCCCTGAATATAATACTGCCACACACTGTACCCCTGAATATAATGCTGCCACACACTGTACCCTGAATATAATGCTGCTCCACACTGCATCCACTGAATACAATACTGCCACACATGCATACACATCATATATACATATACCTCTCCTCATTATTACTATAACTCCCCCCCCCCCCCCCACCTCTCCTCATCACTATTATAACCGGGGGGGGGGGGGGGATGAGGAGAGGTGCAGGGGGGGGGGCACCTCTCATGACCCCCATAACACCCCCCTGCATCTCTCATGACCCCCATAACACCCCTCCTGCATCTCTCATGACCCCCCATAACACCCCCCTGCATCTCTCATGACCCCCATAACACCCCACTGCATCTCTCATGATCCCCATAACACTCCCCTGCATCTCTCATGACCCCCATAACACCCCCTGCATCTCTCATGACCCCCATAACACCCCCTGCATCTCTCATGATCCCCATAACACCCCTCCTGCATCTCTCATGAACCCCATAACACCCCTCCTGCATCTCTCATGACCCCCATAACACCCCTCCTGCATCTCTCATGACCCCCATAAACCCCTTCTGCATCTCTCATGACCCCCATAACACCCCCTCCTGCATCTCTCATGACCCCCATAACACCCCCTGCATCTCTCATGACCCCCATAACACCCCTGCATCTCTCATGACCCCCATAACACTCCACTGCATCTCTCATGATCCCCATAACACCCCCCCTGCATCTCTCATGACCCCCATAACACCCCCCTGCATCTCTCATGACCCCCATAACACCCCCCTGCATCTCTCATGACCCCCATAACACCCCCCTGCATCTCTCATGACCCCCATAACACCCCCTGCATCTCTCACGATCCCCATAACACACCTCCTGCATCTCTCATGACCCCCATAACACACCTCCTGCATCTCTCATGACCCCCATAACACCCCTCCTGCATCTCTCACGATCCCCATAACACCCCTCCTGCATCTCTCATGACCCCCATAACACCCTCCTGCATCTCTCATGACCCCCATAACACCCCTCCTGCATCTCTCACGATCCCCATAACACTCCCCTGCATCTCTCATGACCCCCATAACACCCCCTGCATCTCTCATGACCCCCATAACACCCCTCCTGCATCTCTCATGACCCCCATAACACCCCTCCTGCATCTCTCATGACCCCCATAACACCCCTCCTGCATCTCTCATGACCCCCATAACACCCCTCCTGCATCTCTCATGACCCCCATAACACCCCTCCTGCATCTCTCATGACCCCCATAACACCCCTCCTGCATCTCTCATGACCCCCATAACACCCCTCCTGCATCTCTCATGACCCCCATAACACCCCTCCTGCATCTCTCATGACCCCCATAACACTCCCTATATCTATCATGACCCCCATAACACCCCTCCTGCATCTCTCATGACCCCCATAACACCACCCCTGCATCTCTCATGACCCCCATAACACCCCACTGCATCTCTCATGACCCCATAACACCCCTCCTGCATCTCTCATGACCCCCATAACACCCCCCCTGCATCTCTCATGATCCCCATAACACCCCCCTGCATCTCTCATGACCCCCATAACACCCCTCCTGCATCTCTCATGACCCCCATAACACTCCCTATATCTATCATGACCCCCATAACACCTCCTGCATCTCTCATGATCCCCATAACACCCCTCCTGCATCTCTCATGACCCCATAACACCCCTCCTGCATCTCTCATGACCCCCATAACACCCCACTGCATCTCTCATGATCCCCATAACACCCCCCTGCATCTCTCATGACCCCCATAACACCCCTCCTGCATCTCTCATGATCCCCATAACACCCCCCTGCATCTCTCATGACCCCCATAACACCCCTCCTGCATCTCTCATGATCCCCATAACACCCCTCCTGCATCTCTCATGATCCCCATAACATCCCTCCTGCATCTCTCATGACCCCCATAACACCCCTCCTGCATCTCTCATAACCCCCCCCCCCCCCCACACACACACACACAAACACCTCTCATCACCATTGCAGTCCCCTGACAACCATACAATCCCCCGGGCCCCCCGCGCCAGTTTACTTACCCTGCCGGGGATCGTTGCAGAGGCGGGAGTCTGCTGCTGCTCCTGTCACTGCACGGAGGATGCTGGAGGTTCCCGCGGGGACGCAAGCAGGGACAGGTCAGGTGATTGGCGTAAACGTGCGTGCCTGCGCGGGGCACGTGACGTCTCTACTCCAATCATCCCCTGACCTGTCCGGTGCCGGCCCTGCTTTGTTTCTTAAGGGGCCCGCGCCCCTCAAAAATGTAATTTTGGTGAAATGTGCGGGCCCCCCGAAGTGTCCCGTCGCTACAGGACGGGCAAGCACCGGCTCTGCTCGGGGCCCCCCAGCCAGCTCGGGGCCCCAAGCAATTGCTTGGTTTGCCCGGTCCGGTAGCGACGGGCCTGGGGACTATACTGCACCAATGTGTGGGACTATACTGCACCTAATGTGGGGAACTATACTGCACCTAATGTGGGGGAACTATACTGCACCTAATGTGGGGGAACTATACTGCACCTAATGTGGGGGAACTATACTGCACCTAATGTGGGGAGAACTATACTGCACCTAATGTGGAGGGAACTATACTGCACCTAATGTGGGGAGAACTATACTGCACCTAATGTGGGGAACTATACTGCACCTAATGTGGGGAACTATACTGCACCTAATGTGGGGAGAACTATACTGCACCTAATGTGGGGGAACTATACTGCACCTAATGTGGGGGAACTATACTGCACCTAATGTGGGGAGAACTATACTGCACCTAATGTGGGGAGAACTATACTGCACCTAATGTGGGGAGAACTATACTGCACCTAATGTGGAGGGAACTATACTGCACCTAATGTGGAGGGAACTATACTGCACCTAATGTGGGGAACTATACTGCACCTAATGTGGGGAACTATACTGCACCTAATGTGGGGGAACTATACTGCACCTAATGTGGGGGAACTATACTGCACCTAATGTGGAGGGAACTATACTGCACCTAATGTGGGGAACTATACTGCACCTAATGTGGGGGAACTATACTGCACCTAATGTGGGGAACTATACTGCACCTAATGTGGAGGGAACTATACTGCACCTAATGTGGGGAACTATACTGCACCAATGTGGGGAGAACTATACTGCACCTAATGTGGGGGATCTATACTGCACCTAATGTGGGGAACTATACTGCACCTAATGTGGGGGACTATACTGCACCTAATGTGGGGAGAACTATACTGCACCTAATGTGGAGGGAACTATACTGCACCTAATGTGGGGAACTATACTGCACCAATGTGTGGGACTATACTGCACCTAATGTGGGGAACTATACTGCACCAATGTGGGGAGAACTATACTGCACCTAATGTGGGGGATCTATACTGCACCTAATGTGGGGGAACTATACTGCACCTAATGTGGGGAGAACTATACTGCACCTAATGTGGAGGGAACTATACTGCACCTAATGTGGGGAGAACTATACTGCACCTAATGTGGGGAACTATACTGCACCTAATGTGGGGGAACTATACTGCACCTAATGTGGGGAGAACTATACTGCACCTAATGTGGGGAGAACTATACTGCACCAATGTGTGGGACTACACTGCACCTAATGTGGGGGAACTATACTGCACCTAATGTGGGGAGAACTATACTGCACCTAATGTGGGGAGAACTATACTGCACCTAATGTGGAGGGAACTATACTGCACCTAATATGGGGAGAACTATACTGCACCTAATGTGGGGGAACTATACTGCACCTAATGTGAGGAACTATACTGCACCTAATGTGGGGGAACTATACTGCACCTAATGAGGGGGGGATTATATACTGCACCTAATGTGGGGGAACTATACTGCCAACCTAATGTGGGGAGCTATACTGCACCTAATGTGGAGGGAACTGTACTGCACCTAATGTGGAGAGCTATACTGCACCTAATGTGGAGAGCTATACTGCACCTAGTGTGGGGAGAACTATACTGCACCTAATGTGGGGAGAACTATACTGCACCTAATGTGGGGAGAACTATACTGCACCTAATGTGGGGAGAACTATACTGCACCTAATGTGGGGAGAACTATACTGCACCTAATGTGGGGAGAACTATACTGCACCTAATGTGGGGAGAACTATACTGCACCTAATGTGGGGAGAACTATACTGCACCTAATGTGGGGGAACTATACTGTATCTAATGTGGGGAGAACTATACTGCACGTGAAGTGGGGGAACTATACTGCACCTAATGTGGGGAGAACTATACTGCACCTAATGTGGGGAACTATACTGCACTTAATGTGGGGAACTATACTGCACCTAATGTGGAGAGCTATACTGCACCTAATGTGGAGAGCTATACTGCACCTAATGTGGGGAGAACTATACTGCACCTAATGTGGGGGAACTATACTGCACCTAATGTGGGGAGAACTATACTGCACCTAATGTGGGGAGAACTATACTGCACCTAATGTGGGGAGAACTATACTGCACCTAATGTGGCGGACTATACTGCACCTAATGTGGGGGAACTATACTGTACCTAATGTGGTTAGAACTATACTGCACCTAAAGTGGGGGAACTATACAGCACCTGAAGTGGGGGAACTATACTGCACCTTATGTGGGGGACTATACTGCACCTAATGTGGGGGACTATACTGCACCTAATGTGGGGGACTATACTGCACCTAATGTGGGGGACTATACTGCACCTAATGTGGGGGAACTATACTGTACCTAATGTGGGGAGAACTATACTGCACCTGAAGTGGGGGAACTATACTGCACCTAATGTGGGGAGAACTATACTGCACCTAATGAGGGGGACTATACTGCACCTAATGTGGGGGAACTATACTGCACACCTAATGTGGGGGAGCTATACTCTTTACCTAATGTGGGGGGAACTATACAAAAATATAAAATTGTACTATTTTGATCCCTATAACTCTTATTTTTCTGTATATGGGGATGTGAGGGTCATTTTTTGCGCTGTGATTTGTAGTTTTTATCGGTACCATTTTTGTTTTGATGGGACTTTTCAATAGCTTTTTAGATATTTTTTTTATAGTATTTGAAGTGACCAAAATTGTTCAAATCTAGTTAGTGCACTACTATGACTTTTGGGGCCCCACTTTTGATTTTGCCTAAGGCCACGCTAAGCCTAAAACCGGCCCTGATTATAAGGGAGTGTTGTGCCATTTTACTTTTTGAATTTGTGGTGGACTATGATCAGGTCTTGGTCGCTGACACCACTTTATTGAAAAATTTGGCAAAGTACTGGTGTATTCCTTCTGTGATATATATATATATATGTATAGCCACGCAAAGTGATACGCCTGTGCTCGGTGGCTGTTTGCCGGCACAATGACACAATGCTGTGGGGCTGGTATACAGTAATTTCCAGGGCTGGATTTCATCCCCAGTCCGGCCCTGTCCCAAGGATAGGGGATAAGTTTCAGATTGCGGGGGTCCGACCGCTGGGGGGCCCCGTGATCTCCTGTACGGGGCCCTGGCTCGCTGGCCAGATAGCGCAGGTTGACCGCCAGATGAAGGGGCAGCCGACACGCCCCCTCAAAAAAAGCGCTATAGCAGAGCCAGAAATTGCCAAAGGCAGCGCTGCATCAGTCCCCCAAAAAATGTGAGTTCCTGGATTTAAATATCTATATTCAGGATGGCTGTTCGCATACTGCCAACTATTTTAAGGAGGTGAATGCAAACAGATACCTCGACTTTAACAGTTGCCATCTTAAATAATGGAAGAAGAACATTCCATTCGGTCAAATGAAAAGAATCCGAAGGAATTGTTCTTCCACACAAAAATACCTACAACAACTAGAGAACCTGGAGGATCGTTTTAAACAAAAAGGGTATCCCAAACCCCTTATACAAGGAGCACGCCAGAGAGTGGACGAATTAGAACAAAGTGCTTGCTTGAAAAATAATAAACAGGGTAATGCAGAGGGGGGTTATAATGATGAATTTGATTCTGTTTTTCTAACTAGGTATTACACTTCACACACCAATATTTTTTTATAATTTTTTTTTATTTTTTTTTTGTATAGGTAATATCACCAGCTCATATTATTGTGTCATGATTACTGGCACCATATGTAGTCCCCCAGTTATTCTTCTTTAGATGTTTTCCGTGTCCTGTGCAGTATCTCTCCCAGAAGTCCACTTGATGGCCCCCGTGGTGGTCTACACCCCGAAGTCATCAATTTTTACTCTAAGAGAGAGTGTGCAGCTGTTTCTGGAGACGGTCAACAATAACCTCTGCATGGTGGAATAATAGGTCACGATGTTTATCAGGATCAGTAGAAGCATCACCCACTCGATGATTATGATGGGGATTTCACGGATCTCGTCCCAGTCTTCATCATTATGGAATAATTCCTTTAATGTTTCATATCCAAAATAGAAAACTACACAGACAAAAGTCAGGCCACAGCAGGTGCATCTACTATGGTGGATGACTTTTTTTGCTCCTGGTAATTTATACATCTGGATGGACTGCCCAAGGTAGTATAAGGCTTCACATGTAATGGAAATTATCGTGCTGACAAAGTGTATCCTGGGATATTCTTCGGGGGACAATACATGCATAACAGCTGTGGAAAAACAGGAGGCCCACACAATGGCCAGCAGGATCCTCTGGATCAGGACCTGATGACCCCTGAACTCTTCAGTATGCATAACCATATACTTATAAATAAGAAAGGTTAGTACCAAAGTGCCAATGGACGTCCCTATAAATCCAATTCTGAATAATATGCTTTCGGGAAAGACATTTCCCACGTCACTGTGAAGGAAAAGAAACCAATGTTATTATGGATATTTCCTCACTCCCAACCCATGAAATAAGAATCATTTGCTTGTTTATCTTACCTGATGCTCATCAGTGGCGAGGCTGCATGGCCGAGGACGACCGTCATGATGTAGCTGGTGGCAAGCCAGGCCGCACACCAAAACGCCAACAGGAGGGGGACGAACCCCAGTCCTTTTAGCTCCATTTCAGACAAGTAGAAAAAGAAGACGCTAATCTCACTATTCTCACTAATCGCACTGGAACAGACTGAAGGCTCGGGCGGCTGTCAGTGGGATGTCAGGCCTCCAGCTGTCTATGACATCACATGTGACATGTCAGAATGACTGCTTGTTTCTTTGAGCTGCCATGATTTAGTATCTGCTATAGACAGAACCTGATGTTTTTACTATGGACCTTACAGACCTCAGAACCCAAGTAATTAGTGCAGGGGCTCCATTTTGATCATCTCATATTTCACATTATTTGAGTTCCAGGGCTCAGATACATTTGCACCCTCTATAGCAGTGGTCTTCAAGCTGTGAACCCCCAACCGCTGCAGAACCACAACTCCCAGCATGCCCAGACAGCAACTTTGCATAAGGAAATAGTCTAATTAAACTTTTCTTATATATAGAATCCCTGAAATCTCCAATCTCTCCTTTTATTGCTTTATGATCTGTGTTACTTATTTGTAAAAAACAATGTTTGTGATTGTCTTCCCCCCACACACTTATGGGCTATCTCTTCAAACGACTTTATTTGACCTAAAGCGTATAATTGATTTACATAAATAAGCCCCTTTTCATCCAAAAGAGTGAATCTTTAATTTTAAGGAACTCTTTAAGTGCTTTATTCGACCATAATGAAGTAAAGTCAAAACTCCATGTGATTTAAAAAATAAATTTAAGTTCCCCCCATACTTAATTATCTAGATATGCATGGGTGTAGTGAGTATCCCAGCTTCCAAAATCTCAAAAATATCCTTCATTTTTCAGAGGCTTTTTCAAAAATGAAAGAAGCGATCTGATTGGTTGCTATGGGCAACTCAGAAACTTTTCCTCTGGGCAGGTTTTGATAAATCTCCCTCTATGGGGGAGATTCATCAAGACCAGTGTAGAGGAAGAGTTGTGCAGTTGCCCATAGCAACCAGATTGCTTCTTTCATTTTTCACAATGCCTTTGCAAAATGAAAGAAGCGATCTGATTGGTTGCTATGGGCAACTCAGCATATTTTCCTGGAAAAGTTTCTGAGTTGCCCATAGCAACCAATCAGATTACTTCCTTCATTTTTCAGAGACTTTTTCAAAAATGAAAGAAGCGATCTGATTGGTTGCTATGGGCAACTCAGCAGCTTTCCCCATAGACCACAATGGGCCTACTGGTTTCAATGGGCAAAAAATCAGAGTTAATGCACTAGACACAGTTCTCTATACCATTAACCCCTTCCCGACCTATGACATACCTGTACGTCATGGGTGGCAAGGTGTTCCCGACCCATGACATACAGGTACGTCATGAACATTTTTGCCCCCCCAGCGATCGCTGCTATCAGCTGGTCAACTCTGACTAGCTAATAGCAGCGTTTCGCTATCAGAATATTTAGCAGCGCGGTGTGTAAGTCCCGATCACGGGGATCGGGACACACACCGCTCTGCTAAGTGTCCCTTACCCATCCCCCGGCATCACTTACCCGACCATGCGGTGTCCCGAGTGGTCCCGTTGCGAGCGACGTCCTCCAGGCGGTCCCGGCGGCGCTGCGTCCCGGAGGTGAGTTTCCGGCAGCAGTGCGGCATCTTCATTGGCAGCAGTGAGATCGCCGTAAAGCGATCTCACTGCTGCCTCTGGGAGTTTCAAAACGGCAACTCCCAGCATGCCCAGACAGCCTTTGGCTTTCTGGGCATGCTGGGAGTTGTAGTTTTGTAACATCTGGAGGTCCACAGTTTGGAGACCACTGTATAATGGTCTCCAATCTGTGCTGTTCCAGATGTTGCAAAACTACAACTCCCAGCATGCTCAGTCTGTTCAGGCATGCTGGGAGTTGTAGTTCTCTAACATCTGGAAGAGCATAGATTGGAGACCATTATACAGTGGTCTCCAAACTGTGGACCTCCAGATATTGCAAAACTACAACTCCCAGCATGCCCAGACTGCCCAAGCATGCTGGAAGTTGTAGTTCGGCAACATCTGATCCTTCAGATATTGCCGAACTACAACTTCCAGCATGCTTGGGCAGTCTGGGCATGCTGGGAGTTGTAGTTTTGCAACAACTGGAGGCACACTAGTTGGGAAACATTGTCCGTTTGCTACCTCAGTGCCTCCAGCTGTTTCAATTGTTGCAAAACTATAACTCCCAGCATGCACTGACAGACCATGCATGCTGGGAGTTGTAGTTTTGCAACAGCTGGAGGCACACTGGTTTGGAAACGCTAAGTTTGGTTGCAAAACACTTGAAAGTTTATTACTTAACTTAGTGTTTCCAAACCAGTGTGCCTCCAGCTGTTGCAAAACTACAACTCCCAGCATGCACGGACAGCCAAAGGGCATGCTCGGAGTTTGCAACAGCTGGATGTTTGCCCCCTCCCCCCAATGTGAATGTACAGGGTACACTCACATGGGCGGAGGTTTACAGTGAGTGCTGCAAGTTTGAGATGGCGCAAAATTTGCGCTGCAGCTCAAACTCCCAGCGGCAAACTTGCTGTGAACCTCTGCCCATGTGACTGTACCCTAAAAACACTACACTAACACTAACCTAAAATAAAAAGTAAAAAACACTACATATACACATTATCCCTACACAGCCCCCAAAAAAATGAAAAACGTCTGGTACGCTACTGTTTCCAAAACGGAGCCTCCAGCTGTTGCAAAATAATAACTCCCAGTATTGCCGGACAGCCATTGACTGTCCAGGCATGCTGGGAGTTTTGCAACAGCTGGAGGCACCCTGTTTGGGAATCATTGGCATAGAATACCCCTATGTCCACCCCTATGCAAATCCCTAATTCAGGCCTCAAATGCGCATGGCGCTCTCTCACTTTGGAGCCCTGTTGTATTTCAGGGCAACAGTTTTGGGACACATATGGGGTATTGCCGTACTCGGGAGAAATTGCCTTACAAATTTTGGGGGGCTTTTTCTTCTTTAACCCCTTATGAAAAGGTGAAGTTGGGGTCTACACCAGCATGTTAGTGTAAAAAAATAATTTTTTTACTCTGACATGCTGGTGTTGCCCTATACTTTTCATTTTCACAAGAGGTAAAAGGGGAAAAAAGATCCTCTAAATTTGTAATGCAATTTCTCCCGAGTATGGAGATACCCCATATGTGGGCGCAAAGTGCTCTGGGGGCGCACAACAAGGCTCAGAAGGGAGAGTGCACCATGTACATTTGAGGCGATTTGCACAGGGGTGGCTGATTGTTACAGCAGTTCTCGGAATCAGAATGATAAGTAAAAGCATTCCAGAGTTATTAATGTTTAAAGTGACAGTGGTCAGATTTTCAAAAAATGCCCAGGACCTGAAGGTGAAAATGGGCTGGGTCATGAAGGGGTTAAAGGGGTACTCCGGTGAAAACCTTTTTTTTTCTTTTAAATCAACTGGCTCCGGAAAGTTAAACAGATTTGTAAATTACTTCTATTAAAAAATCGTAATCTTTCCTGTACTTATTAGCTGCTGAATACTACAGAGGAAATTATTTTCTTTTTGGAATGCTCTCTGATGACATCACGAGCACAGTGCTCTCTGCTGACGTTATTATAATAATAATAATAATAATAATGTCTTTATTTATTGTTGTCCTTAGTGGGATTTGAACCCTCTCCAGCTCCACTATATCTTTCTTGTACACTGGTGCTCAGTACTGTACACAGTACTCTATGTGAGGACTGACTAGTGATTTGTACAGCGGTAGCATTATTTCCTTGTCGTCGGCATCTATGCCCCTATTGATGTACCCCATGATTTTATTAGCCTTGGCAGCAGCTGCCCGACACTGGTCACTACAGCTAAGTTTACTGTTACCTAAGGCTCCTAAGTCCTTTTCCATGTCAGTCGTCCTAAGTGTTCTTCCATTTAATACATAATCCCAGCTCGGATTTTTGCATTACCTTACATTTATCAGTGTTGAACCTCATCTGCCACTTCCCAGCCCAAACCTCCAACCTATCCAGATCCATTTGTAACAGTGCACTGTCCTCTATAGTGTTTACCACTTTACAGAGTTTGGTGTCATCTGCAAAGATTGCTACTTTACTATTCAACCCCTCTGCAAGGTCATTCATGAATATATTAAATAGGACAGGACCCAAGACGGACCCCTGTGGTACCCCACTAGTAACAGTCACCCAATCAGAATAAGTACCATTAATAAACACCCTCTGTTTCCTATCATTGAGCCAGTTACTTACCCACTTGCGCACATTCTCACACAGCCCAAACCTTCTCATTTTATGCACCAACCTTTTATGTGGAACCGTATCAAATGCTTTGGAAAAATCCAGATATACGACATCCAGCGATTGCCCCTGGTCCAGTCTTGTGCTCACCTCCTCATAAAAGCTGATCAGGTTAGTTTGACAGGATCAATCCCTCATAAATCCATGCTGATACAGGGTCATACATTTATTTTTATCAAGATATTCCAAAATAGCATCTCTTAGGAAACCCTCAAACAATTTACCGAGGTTAAACTAACAGGTCTATAATTCCCGGGGTCACCTTTTGACCCCTTCTTAAATATTGGCACCACATTTGCCATGCGCCAGTCCTGGGGAACAGTCCCTGTCACTATAGAGTCCCTGAATATTAAAAATTGGGGTCTGTCTATTACATTACTTTTTTTTTATATTTTTTTTATTTTAATATTAAACAATTACAAAAATACATTGTACAAATCCGATAAAACAACATCACCAATCGGAAGAAAAGCAAAAGCCATAGAAGCCAAATCCATACTTGTTTACATCCAAGAGTATGTCTAATCAAATTTGCCCATCTTACCAATAGCTCCCAGCAGTATAAACTCTATCGTACGAGGTACCTTCACAGGGATTTTACTTTCTACCTCTTTTATTACAGATTCCCAGAAAACAGATATCTTCTCACACGACCAAAAACTATGTAAACACACTGTGAAGTGATTCTCACCCCTATCCTATGTAAATGAAGCGCGGAATAGTGGGTCTTGTGTAATATCTTAAATTGTGTAATTTTATGTTCCATATTACGAGAAACCTTGCTTATATTTTGGGCCATAATGTCCCAATCTTCCTCAGACACAGTACCCACTATTCCGGACCATTTGTCTTTAATTCTGTCGATCCCCCTTACTCCAATAATCTTATTTAATTTCTTATACAAAATTGATATTCCTTTTTTTTTTTAAAGTGCTCTATTTGAGTTAGTGCTTCTATGAAATTGTGTTTCTGTGCTACATATATCTCCTTATCTATCGTGTTATGGACTGCATGACTAACTTGCCAATAGTACAGCCAATCGTTATCACTAATATCATACCCCCTTTTTATGTGCTCAAATGAAAAGAGTTGTCCTTTATCAAATAATTGTTCCAGTCGTTTTATACCCTTACTATCCCAAAAAGTTGACTCACACTTCACCAATTCTTTAAATTTATTGTTACCCCATAGGGGTGTGAACCCAAAACTATTTCCTACATGTAATTCTCCCTTTAATCTTTCCCATACTTTCCTATATTTATACAATAACATCGTGTTATTTGACCCACTCTCCTCATAATCATCTCATTCCAACACCTCATATATGTTCACTTTCTCCTTATCTACTACAATCTTCTCCAGATATCTAAAATTTCTCCAATTCACGATTCGTACCAACTGCGCGGCCATGTAATAAACAAAGAAATTGGGCATATCCAATCCCCCCCTATCTCCAGGGGCCATAAAATATCTGTACTTCAGACGAACCCTTTTTCTTCCCCATAACAATCTACCCAGTATCACTTCTATCTTCCGGAACCAGCATTCCGGAACCATCCACACTGGCGAGGTAGCAAGAAAAAAAAGGATCTGTGGGAGGACCACCATTTTTATTATCGCCATCCTTTCTGACATAGAGAAGGGCATTTTAATCCATACTTCTACTCTCTTCGCTAAACTATTCAAAAGGGGCAGTATATTGTTAATCACAAACCTATCATTCGTGGCTGCTATTTTTACTCCCAGATAATGGAGACATTCATTTTTTTTTAACACGGATAGTCTTCCCACCGTCTCCCCCATATCTTCATCCAGGGGGAGCATAGTAGATTTACTCCAATTTATGTCCAACCCAGATAGAGGGGCAAATGCCTCGAACATCTTAATGATACGATGTATTTTTTCTTGTGGGTTAGTTACAAAAAGGAGGATATCATCTACAAATAACAAGATCTTACTCTTCTCTCCATTTACTCCAAATCCCTCATAAACATCATTATCTCTTATCCAAGCCGCTAAGGGTTCAATATAAATTAAAAATAAAAAGGGTGAGAGGGGGCAGCCCTGCCTTGTTCCTCTACTTAGTTTGAATGGGTAGGAGGGGGTTCCATCTACCACCACACTCGCCTCGGGGTTAGTGTATAGTAGCTGAATATAACTCAAAAACCTCGGGCCCACCCTAACCCTTTTCAAAACTTCCCAGAGGTATTCCCACTCCACCCTGTCAAAAGCTTTAGTAGCATCCAATGACAGAATGGAGCGGGGGCCACGGGATCCACTCTGGATTGCTTCATACACCTGGTGGATATTGTCATGAACCGTTCTTCCTGACCTAAACCCTCCCTGGTCACCGCCCACCACTACCTCCACTACTTTATCCAATCTCCTTGCCAGTGCTTTCGCTATTATCTTTATATCTGTATTAAGCAAGGAGATATGAGCCCAAATCCAAGGGATCCTTATCTTTTTTCCTAATGAGTCTAATATTAGCCTCACACATAGATTTAGGGAGAACCCCCCCCCCCTCCAGGATTCATTAATGATACCCAGCAGTTTTGGAAGCAGCAGGATTGAGTATATTCTATATATCTAGAAAGGAATGCCGTCAGACCCAGGGGATGTATTCCCTTGGATTGATGCCAATGCCTCCTCCAATTCCTGGAGGGAGATTGGGTCATCCAGGGAGTCCCTGACATCCTCTGTCAAACTCGGAATATTAATTCCCCTCAAGAATTCCGCTACCTCCGCCCTATTAATATAGCTGCCCATATAGAGATTGGAGAAAAAAGAGCCAACCATTTGGGCTATTTCTTCTCTATCTGTGGTTATGCTGTCATCCTCCCTCCTCAGAGCCATAATACCACGTTCGTCGCCTTGATTTTTAAGTAATCTTGACAGTGTCTTATTTGGTTTCCCTTTCTCAAAGAAATTAAATTGCCCACTGAAGAATAGTTTATTTTGTGCCTTTTTAAGTAGATATTCTTTATATTCCTCTTGAGCTGCCTTCAGTTCTAACAGCTGTTCCCCCCACTATCCTCTTCTATCCCTGCTTCTAATGTTGCCACTTTACTATTCAGTACTGATTCTTCCTGTGAGAATTCCTTTTTTTTTTTTATTGATTCGCCCTATATATAGACCCCTCAAGTATGCCTTCATAGTATCCCATACCACCTGAGGGTTTGCGGACTTATGATTAATCTCCCAGAATGCCTCTATTTCCTGTCTAAACCAGTCCTGGTCGCCCACTAATTCAATCCAGTGGGGGTTGAGCCGAAAGCCCAACCTTTTCCCACCCATTACCTTACCTCCAATTTCCACCACCACTGGGCAATGGTCCGATAGGGTTTTAGCTTTATACTGCACCCTGCTGGTCCAGGTCATTGCATTCTTATCACACAGGCATAAGTCAATTCGGGAAGCGGTGTTATATGAGGTACTAAAACATGAGTACTGTCTTACTCCTGGGTTTAGTTTCCGCCACCCATCAACCCAATTCATCTCTCCACAGTATCTCGCCAATGCTGTTTCGTTCCCCCCTACATTCCTACCTAATTTGTATCTGTCCATACTAGGGTCTATTACATTGTTCAAATCTCCAACTATCCATAATGCCGAATGTGTCTTACTTTCGCTATAGCTCACGAGGTCCCTCAGAACATCCACTCTAAAAGATGGAGGAATATAAACAAAAGCCAAGATGACTGCCCTATCTTCCCATATTCCATAAAGAAATACATATCGACCATACTTATCTACCTTTGCATTCTTAGTCTCGAATGGTACCCTCCTGTGAACATATACTGATACTCCCATGGAGTAGGAAGAGAGTCTGGAGTGGTATTCTTCTTTGGCCCACTTCCTTGGAAGTATCTGCTCATCTCTTGACCTATGGGTCTCAACTAAACATATGATCGCAGGAAGGCACCTCCGAATATAATCGAAGACTGCACACTTTTTAATTCTATCTGACATACCTCGTATGTTCCAGGCTAATAATTTAAGCATAGATATATTTGCCTAAGAGAAAAAAGAAAAGAGAGAAGAAGAAGAGAGAGAGAAAAAAAAAAAAAAACACTCTTTTGATCATCCCGTGCCATCCCTCCCTCCTTTCCCTTATCCTTCCCCCCCCCCCGCACCCCCCCTCTCCCCATAATGCACCGTACTTCTACTATGCACTCCTATCCTAGTGACACCCCAGAGAACCCCCCAACCCCTCCCCCCTCCCCCCCGAGACTTAACATTATTACTCAACTAATACTTCCAACCCCTAATGCCACAGTAGTGCCTTATATTAGATGCCTTATTTATCCATCCAATCTGAGACTTCTTGTGGGGTTCCAAATATTGTTACCTTTCCCTTATGCTCAACCCGGAGTCTCGTTGGAAACAGCAGAGAGAAGGGCACCCCTGCGTTCTTTAGCCGCCTTTTTATCTCCCGAAAGGATGCCCTTTTCCTCTGGGTCTCCCAAGAGAAATCCGGATATAGAAAAATATTCTGTCCATTATACTGTAGGTCCCTCATCTCTCTTGCCCTCCTAAGGATAGTATCCCTGTCCTGGGAGGTATATAACTTAATTAGGATTGTCCTAGGGGGACCCCCCGGAGGGGGAATACGCCTTGGCACTGATGAGCTCGTTCAATCCCAAACATTGGAGTAAGATGCCCTTCCCCTATCCCCTCCTTCAACCACCTACTAAGAAACTGTATGGCAGAGTCCCCCCCCCCCTCCACCCCCTCAGGAAACCCCACCATCCCATCAGGAAACCCCACCATCCTTATATTACAACGTCTGGATCTATCCTCAAGGTCAGTGAGCTTATCTTTAACAGATGTCCTCTCCTTTTTCAAGTCATTAACCTCCTCCTCCAAAACCTTAATCCTATTTTCTGTTTTAGGGGCTTCTTCCTCCAGTCTGGAAATCCTATCTCTCATTTTAGTCATATCGTGTCTTATCAGAGATACCTCGGTAGATACCACACCTAATTGTTTATTTATCTCCTCAATTGCACAATTAGATTTTTTCACCCCTCCCAAGATCTCCTCCAACATCTGTGTTCCCACAGGGGGCACAGACTGCCCTTCCTCAGTTTCTTCCACCGCCAAGACCGAGTACCTAGAGCCTGTTTTACTAGGGGAGAGATCCTTCTGGGTTCTAGTTTTTATACCCACAGCTGGAGACTTCCATATTTTATCCAATTTACCCATAGCCCCCTTATCTTTTTGTGGCGAGCTACCCCCTGATCTTCTGGGGTTCACCTTAGGGGCCATTTCACCCACTATTTCTCTTCACTTTATATTTGTGGGGTGTATGTATCACTACGGGGATATCACGGACCAACTTAGCAACTTTATACACCATAGGCCCCTCCCACTCGAGAATTTAAATCCCGTTATTTACAGCATACAAAAGTAAGAATTCACAGTCCCATATGGCTCTGGGGAGCGCTTAAAACCTAGGGTATCACACCCTGATCCAGAAATATCCACCACCAAATATAGCATACTAATATGCAACTACGGAATCATTAGCGTATTCACGCTCCCCCTGGTAGACAGTGCAATCACCCCCCAGAGTCACTGATCTTATTGGGTCCAGGGAGGGGTCCAATTTCATGAGAGAGGAATTCTGCTAAGACCAAGTTGTTCAATTTAGTCCATGAGTCCCGGTTTCTCCAAATCGCTAGGAGGAGTGACCAGGCAGAGAGTCAGGCATCCAATATTGTCCATTCCACATGGGGCCAGTGCAAGAGGCTGCTTCTGTTCAGAATATTGCCGGGGTATTAATCAATGGTTTCACCGGCTTCTGCACTGTTAGATATTCATCACATGTAAAGTCTGATCGTTTTACTCAGCTCCACTCTCCATCCACAAGAAAGGGTCTGGGCCAGTCTATTCAAATCCCAGCAAGGAGTAGCGGAGTTCCACACATGCCCCTCAACACCTCCGCGTCTGTCTATTACATTACTTAATTCCTTTAGAACATGGGGGTGAATGCCATCTGGACCTGGTGATTTGTCTATTTAGATTTTTTGTAGGTGGCACTGTACTTCTTCCTGGGTTAGACAGGTGACCTGTACTGGGGAGCTTACCTTATCACACTGTATTTCACCTGGCATTTCATTTTCCTCAGTGAATACAGTGGAGAAGAATTTTAGTATATTTGCTTTTTCCTGATCCCCGTTTATAATTTCTTCCTCATCATTTTTTAAAGGGCCAACACTTTCATTTTTGACCTTTTTGCTATTTATATAATTAAAGAACATTTTGGTGTTAGTCATACTCTCTTTGGCAATGAGTCTTTCTGTCTCTATTTTTGCGGCTTTTATCTGTTTTTTACATATTTCACATTTTTCTCTATAGCTTTTTAATGCTTCTTCACTGCTGTCCTGTTTTAGTAACTGAAATGCTTTATTTTAGTCATTTATTGCCCCCTTAACATTTTTATTCATCCATATTGGTTTACTTTTATTTCTGACCCTTTTATTCCTATAAAGTATATACATCTTACAGTGAAAATTTAAGATATTTTTAAAAGTCTCCCATTTAGTGTCAGTATTGTTATTTTTGAGGACATTATCCCATTTTATATTGTTATGGGCTTCTCTGAGTTGATCGAACTTTGCTTTTCGAAAGTTCATTGTTTTTGTGGCCCCTCGAGAGATTCCCTTATTGAAGAACAAGTTATAATGTATTACATTATGATCACTATTTCCTCGGTGTCCATCTACTTGCACATTAATTACTCTGCCAGTTTCAGTACGTTGGTAAATATTAAGTCTAGTAGGGCGCCCCCTCTGGTCAGGCCCTGCACCATTTGGGACAGATAATGGTCTTTAGCTATAGTCAGAAATCTGTTTCCTTTAAAGTCGAAGTCTGCCCAGTTCTCCATGAACCCAAACCCCTCCTTCCTACACCAGCTTCTGAGCCACTTGTTTACCTCCCTTATCTCCCGCAGCCTCTCTGGTACGGCTCGTGGTACAGGTAATATTTCAGAAAATACTACCTTGGAGGTCCTTGCCTTAAGCTTGCAGCCTAAGTCCCTGAAATCATTTTTAAGGACACTCCATCTACCTCTTACTTTGTCATTGGTGCCAATATGTACCATGACTGCTGGGTCTTCTCCAGCCCCACCCAGCAACCTGTCAACCCGATCCGCGATGTGCCGAACTCGAGCGCCAGGAAGACAACACACTGTTCGGCTATCCCGGTCTTTGTGACAGATCACCCTGTCTGTCCCCCTAATAATTGAGTCCCCCACTACCAGTACCTGTCTGGCCTGCCCTGCTCTCCTCCCTCCCTCCTTACTGGAGCAGACACCCCCCTGGCGGTCAGAGGCAGAGTCCTGCTGCAGTACCGCTAGCTCTGAAATGACATCCCCCTCATCTGCCAACTGGGCAAACTTGTTGGGGTGTGCCAGTTCAGGACTAGCCTCCCTGACACTTTTCCCTCTACCCCGTTTTCTAACTGTAACCCAGCTAACTGCCTGACTGTCCTGCCCCTCCGTCCCACTATCCATCCCCACCTCGACCCCAGAGAGTACCTGCTCAGTGAGCAGGAGACTACTCTGCGGGTTGTCAATGCATCTCAGTGTTGCCAGTTGCTCCTCTAGATCCAGGATCTGGGCTTCTAAATGAGCAACTCGCACACATCTCGCACAACAATATGCACCCTCAAACTGTTGTTCAAGGATTGCATACATTGCGCAAGATGCACACTGGACTGCCTTTTCCAACATGGAGGTCATACTAGATTTGGGGATTGCAAAAATTAACAGAAAAGAAAAAAAAATCAAATATTTCAATTTAAACTTCCTGAATTTAAAGTCCCTTAATTTTAAGTCCCCTCACTTTTATACTCACTCACTTGTATGCTTCACACTCTTGTATACAGACAAACAATCGCTAGCTCAACATAGTGTATTTGCTTTATATTTATCACAACCACAACCACCTCTCTTCCACTGCCTGGAAGTGAAACTTTTTTTTTTTTTTTTTTCATTTACACATCCAAATTTAACGAAAAGTCGTAAAAGACCTGTGGGGTGTTAAGGCTCACTGGACCCCTTGGTACGTGGCTTGAGGGGTGTAGTTTCCAAAATGGTATGCCATGTGGGGGTTTTCTGCTCTTCTGGCACCATAGGGGCTTCCAAAATGTGACATGCCCCCCAAAAACCATTTCAGCAAAAATTCACTCTCCAAAATCCCATTGTTGCTCCTTCCCTTCTGAGCCCTCTACTGCACCAGCCGAACACTTTACATACACATATGAGGTATTTCCTTACTCTAGAGAAATTGGGTTACAAATTTTGGGGGGCTTTTTCTCCTATTACCCCTTGTAAAAATTCAACAAACTGGGTCTACAAGAACATGCGAGTGTAAAAAATGGAGATTTTTAATTTCCTCCTTCACTTTGCTGCTATTCCTGTGAAACACCTAAAGGGTTAACACACTTACCCAAATGTCATTTTGGATACTTTGAGGGGTGCAGTTTTTATAATGTGGTCATTTGTGGGGTATTTCTAATATGAAGGCCCTTCAAATCCACTTCAAAACTGAACTGGTCCCTGAAAAATTCCAATTTAGAAAATGTTGTGAAAAATTGGAAAAGTGCTGCTGAACTTTGAAGCCCTCTGATATCTTCTAAAACTTAAAACCTGTCAACTTTATGATGAAAATATAAAGTAGACATATTGTATCTGTGAATCAATATATTATTTATTTGGAATGTCTGTTTTTGTTACAAGCAGAGAGCTTCAAAGTTAGAAAAATGCTAAATTTTCAATTTTTTCATCAAATTTTGGAATTTTTCACCAAGAAATGATGCAAGCCTCGACAAAAATTTACCACTAACATGAAGTAGAATATGTCACGAAAAAACAATGTCAGAATCAGAATGAAAAGTAAAAGTATCCCAGAGTTATTAATGCTTAAAATGACAATGGTCAGATGTGCAAAAATGGCTGGGTCCTTAAGGTGAAAATGGGCTGGTTCCTTAAGGGGTTAAACCCCACTGGCATTTGACAGATCTTTGGAACAGTGGGCTGTGCAAATGAAAAATTTTCATTTTTCTTTTGGCAGACCACTGCTCAAAAAAATCTATCAGACACCTGTGAGATGTAAATGCTCACTGCACTTCTTATTAGGGGTGTAGTTTCCAAAATGGGGTCACATGTGTGTGTGTGTGTGTGTGGGGGGGGGGTTCACTGTTCTGGCACCATGGAGGCCTAAACGCACATGGCCTTCAATTTCAGCCAGATTCTCTCTCCAAAAGCCCAATGGTGCTCCTTCTCTTCTGAGCCCTGTAGTTCACCCGCAGAGCACTTTACATCCACATGTGGGGTATTTTCTGACTCAGAAGAGATGGGGTTACAAATTTTGCTGGGCTTTTTTTCCTATTACCCCTTGTGAAAATGATAAAATTGGGGTAACAATAGCATTTTAGGGAAAAAAATATAAATTTTTTTATTTTCACCTCCAACTTTAACAAAAATTTGTCAAACACCTGTGGGATGTTAAGGCTCACTATACCCCTTGTTACTTTACGTGAGGGGTGTAGTTTTCTAAATGGGGGTCACATATGGGTGTTTTTTATGTTTATGTCAGAACTGCTGTAACTACCAGCCACCCCTGTGCAAATCACCAATTTAGGCCTCAAATGTATATGGTACACTCTGTTTACACTAACATGCTGGTGTAGACCCAAAATTTACCTTTTCTTAAGGGGTAAAAGAAGAGAAAAAAAATTTGTAACCAAAAACTGTTGCCTTGAAATATGAGAGGGCTCCAAAGTGAAAGAGCACCATGTGCATTTGAGGCCTAAATTAGGGATTTGCATCCACCACCAAATTACCCTACAGCAGTGCTTTCCAAATAGGGTGTCTCCAGCTGTTGCACTACTTCCTGTTCAGGGTGTGGTTGTGTGATCGTCAGCTCCAGGAGAACCAGAGAACCAGAGAGCAGCAGGATTTTCAAAAGCCCTCCCCCCCCCCCCCCCCCCCAGGTTTGTGGCAGCCTTCGGGGAAGGGTTTCCCTGCATGAACCCCAACGTCCCCATCTCCCTTACCAGGCCGGCGGGAGGTGGAGGTGACATTGCAACGGCCAACTCCCAGGATGGGGTACGGAGATCCTCCAGGATCCGCAGAAATGCAGAACCAACTCCACCGTCCATATCTGGAAGCCGCAAGGCTGCAAGGAAGGCTACAAGCAAGGCTGCAGGTAAAGACCTGCATGAAGGTGAGGAGTTGAGGAGAAACATGGGGAGGCAAGGTACCTCTGAACCCCAGCAATGGGGGGCATTGGGTCCCAGGGAGTCTTTGGCCACTTTTGGGTCCCGAATCCAAGCAAAAATGGCGGAGTATGAGTGTCTTGGCAAAATGCTTCGTGGGCTAAGAGAGGACTTAAAATTTGCCCGTTACCAGGCTGATTACACCTCAAAAAATCGAAGGCCAGTGTATTCGGCTAAAGTGCGCACCCTGAAAAAAGAGGTTGAGGAGGTAGAAAGGGTGAGGATGGAGATCATGGAAGGGGCTGGTATCTTCAGAGAAAAACTCTGCAATGAAAGTCGGTTCAGAGGCCAGCAGAACCCAGAAAGAGAGGAGGAGGTCAGTCACAGCGAAAGCAGTGCAGAGGAGGATGGTGTGGAGGTGGATGGTGGAGGAGAAAGAGAGAACAGTGCTGAGGAGGACAGTGTGGAGGAAGATGGTGGTGGAGAAAGAGAGGACAGTGCTGAGGAAGGTGCTAAAGAGAAGCAAGATGGTGGTGCAGAGGAGAGTGAAATAGAGGAGGAGGACACAACCCAGAGTTCATACATAAATCCTGCTCAGGTAGCCCTGCCTGTAACGTCAGATGACAGCAGTGACGACAGCGGCAGCAGCAATGGGTTAATTGGTGGTGGATTGCTGAAGGCGATTGTGCTCCAAGAGTCACCTACCCATTTTGAGAACTTCTCATTTGGAAATGACTTAGGCCCAGATACTGAGGTGAAGGGCAAGAGGAAGAGGAGAAATAAAAGGAAAAAAGGAGAGGTCACCAGACTTGTTTATTCTTCTCTCCAGCAGTCTGGGCCATCTGAAAAGGTGGTTCAGGCTGGTGGGCCCCCCAGTCTGCCCGACCCCGCTTTTGCTGTAAAGCGGGGCCAGAATGGGGGGTACATGGTGGATAAGGTTTCTAAGATGGCTGCAGACGCCAAGGAGCCGCCTGTCCAGTCGGTAGGGAAGGGCAGGACAGGCTTAAGGTGGGCGACTCCGATGCTGCAGGACCACCCCAGGTGGGCAAGGGGCGTGTCCTAGTGCCGGAGCTTGGTGATGTTGCTGTCTGCTCGGGGGGCGGTCCCCCGAGCGATCTGGGCGTAGCAGGGCACTCCTCTGTGAGGGGGGGGGAGTGTCCATGCGTCTGGATTGGTAGAAAAGCCCGGGCGGTCGGGTAAGGTGGCTCCT
This sequence comes from Hyla sarda, assembly GCF_029499605.1. Taxonomy (NCBI): domain Eukaryota; kingdom Metazoa; phylum Chordata; class Amphibia; order Anura; family Hylidae; genus Hyla; species Hyla sarda. The sequence goes on from NW_026607608.1 coordinate 129,373, forward strand.
GAAGGTTGCACTGACGCTGTGGGGAATCCCTCCACGTCGGCTGCTGTAGGAGGGGTGGGGGTGCGTCCGGAGGGACAGATCCCACCCAGTGTGAAGCAGTTCTCACTGGGAACATCATCGGCGTTGAAGGAAGTGTCATCACTGGAACTGGAAGTAACATCGCCAGAACCGAAAAAGCGGTCATCGGGGGCGGGACCAGCAGCACAAACCCCCGTGGCATACGCAAATAACCCGGCCAGCTCAGGAAAGTTTAGCCAGGATAATAGTGTGAAAGGGAAGAGTGCAAAAGAGAGTGAAAATTTTGGTGATGGTATGTTGCATGAAAATGTTAGCAGTGTGCAAGAGTGGGGCATTAGAGGTGTACTAGAGAGGGGTGCTAGCGGTGTGCAAGAGAGGGGTGCTAGCGGTGTGCAAGAGAGGGGTGCTAGCGGTGTGCAAGAGAGGGGTGCTAGCGGTGTGCAAGAGAGGGGTGCTAGCGGTGTGCGAGAGAGGGGTGCTAGCGGTGTGCAAGAAAGGGATGCTAGCGGTGTGCGAGAGAGGGGTGCTAGAGTTGTACAAGAGAGGGATGCTATCGGTGTGCAAGAGAAGAGTGCTGGAGGCAGGCAAAGGGATGTCACTGGATCAGTAAAGAGTACTGAGGAAGTAGGGGCTGGTTCGGCTGCCCCCCTGGTGGCGACTGCTAGAAGCTATGCCAGCGTCGCTGCCGGGGAATCAAGAGGGTCTCCGTCTCCATCTGGTTCTGGGGGTCACTTGCAGCGGCGCCTCCTGGAGGCTCTGCGTAAGGGTGATAGGTCAATTGAGGTAGAAGGGAGGGGTTCGGTTGACCTGTCTTTTTGGATAGAGAGGCATGGTCTGGGTGCCTTCCAAGAACAGAATGGGGAGGTGATGTGGTCCCTCCCGACTCCCGGGCAGGATAGTAACCGTAGGAATGTGGCCCGTCTGATTTGGAGGGGTAAAGATGCGTGTGTTACGCCGAGCGCTCCGGGTCCCCGCTCCTCCCCGGAGCGCTCGCTACACTCTCGTCACTGCAGCGCTCCGGTCAGATCCACTGACCCGGGGCGCTGCGATACCGCCTCCAGCCGGGATGCGATTCGCGATGCGGGTGGCGCCCGCTCGCGATGCGCACCCCGGCTCCCGTACCTGACTCGCTCTCCGTCGGTCCTGTCCCGGCGCGCGCGGCCCCGCTCCCTAGGGCGCGCGCGCGCCGGGTCTTTGCGATTTAAAGGGCCACTTCGCCGCTGATTGGCGCAGTGGTTCTAATTAGTGTGTTCACCTGTGCACTCCTTATTTATACCTCACTTCCCCTGCACTCCCTCGCCGGATCTTGTTGCCATTGTGCCAGTGAAAGCGTTTCCTTGTGTGTTCCTAGCCTGTGTTCCAGACCTCCTGCCGTTGCCCCTGACTACGATCCTTGCTGCCTGCCCCGACCTTCTGCTACGTCCGACCTTGCTTCTGTCTACTCCCTTGTACCGCGCCTATCTTCAGCAGTCAGAGAGGTTGAGCCGTTGCTAGTGGATAAGACCTGGTCACTACCGCCGCAGCAAGACCATCCCGCTTTGCGGCGGGCTCTGGTGAAAACCAGTAGTGACTTAGAACCGATCCACTAGCACGGTCCACGCCAATCCCTCTCTGGCACAGAGGATCCACTACCTGCCAGCCGGCATCGTGACAGTAGATCCGGCCATGGATCCCGCTGAAGTTCCTCTGCCAGTTGTCGCCGACCTCACCACGGTGGTCGCCCAGCAGTCACAACAGATAGCGCAACAAGGCCAACAGCTGTCTCAACTGACCGTGATGCTACAGCAGCTACTACCACAGCTTCAGCAATCATCTCCTCCGCCAGCTCCTGCACCTCCTCCGCAGCGAGTGGCCGCTTCTGGTCTACGACTATCCTTGCCGGATAAATTTGATGGGGACTCTAAATTCTGCCGTGGCTTTCTTTCCCAATGTTCCCTGCACTTGGAGATGATGTCGGACCAGTTTCCTACTGAAAGGTCTAAGGTGGCTTTCGTAGTCAGCCTTCTGTCTGGAAAAGCTCTGTCATGGGCCACACCGCTCTGGGACCGCAATGACCCCGTCACTGCCTCTATACACTCCTTCTTCTCGGAAATTCGAAGTGTCTTTGAGGAACCTGCCCGAGCCTCTTCTGCTGAGACTGCCCTGTTGAACCTGGTCCAGGGTAATTCTTCCGTTGGCGAGTACGCCGTACAATTCCGTACTCTTGCTTCAGAATTATCCTGGAATAATGAGGCCCTCTGCGCGACCTTTAAAAAAGGCCTATCCAGCAACATTAAAGATGTTCTGGCCGCACGAGAAATCCCTGCTAACCTACATGAACTCATTCATCTAGCCACTCGCATTGACATGCGTTTTTCCGAAAGGCGTCAGGAGCTCCGCCAGGATATGGACTTTGTTCGCACGAGGCGTTTTTTCTCCCCGGCTCCTCTCTCCTCTGGTCCCCTGCAATCCGTTCCTGTGCCTCCCGCCGTGGAGGCTATGCAGGTCGACCGGTCTCGCCTGACACCTCAAGAGAGGACACGACGCCGCATGGAGAATCTCTGCCTGTACTGTGCCAGTACCGAACACTTCCTGAAGGATTGTCCTATCCGTCCTCCCCGCCTGGAAAGACGTACGCTGACTCCGCACAAAGGTGAGACAGTCCTTGATGTCTACTCTGCTTCTCCACGTCTTACTGTGCCTGTGCGGATATCTGCCTCTGCCTTCTCCTTCTCTACTATGGCCTTCTTGGATTCCGGATCTGCAGGAAATTTTATTTTGGCCTCTCTCGTCAACAGGTTCAACATCCCGGTGACCAGTGTCGCCAGACCCCTCTACATCAATTGTGTAAACAATGAAAGATTGGACTGTACCATACGTTTCCGCACGGAGCCCCTTCTAATGTGCATCGGACCTCATCACGAGAAGATTGAATTTTTGGTCCTCCCCAATTGCACTTCCGAAATTCTCCTTGGACTACCCTGGCTTCAACTCCATTCCCCAACCCTGGATTGGTCCACTGGGGAGATCAAGAGTTGGGGGCCCTCTTGTTTCAAGGACTGCCTAAAACCGGTTCCCAGTACCCCTTGCCGTGACTCTGTGGTTCCCCCTGTAACCGGTCTCCCTAAGGCCTATATGGACTTTGCGGATGTTTTTTGCAAAAAACAAGCTGAGACTCTACCTCCTCACAGGCCTTATGATTGTCCTATTGACCTCCTCCCGGGCACTACTCCACCCCGGGGCAGAATTTATCCTCTGTCCGCCCCAGAGACTCTTGCTATGTCTGAGTACATCCAGGAAAATTTAAAAAAGGGCTTTATCCGTAAATCCTCCTCTCCTGCCGGAGCCGGATTTTTCTTTGTGTCCAAAAAAGATGGCTCTCTACGTCCTTGCATTGACTACCGCGGTCTTAATAAAATCACGGTAAAGAACCGCTACCCCCTACCCCTCATCTCTGAACTCTTTGATCGCCTCCAAGGTGCCCACATCTTTACCAAACTGGACTTAAGAGGTGCTTATAATCTCATCCGCATCAGAGAGGGGGATGAATGGAAAACGGCATTTAACACTAGAGATGGACACTTTGAGTATCTGGTCATGCCCTTTGGCCTGTGCAACGCCCCTGCCGTCTTCCAAGACTTTGTTAATGAAATTTTTCGTGATCTCTTATACTCCTGTGTTGTTGTATATCTGGACGATATCCTGATTTTTTCTGCCAATCTAGAAGAACACCGCCAGCATGTCCGTATGGTTCTTCAGAGACTTCGTGACAATCAACTTTATGCCAAGATAGAGAAATGTCTGTTTGAATGCCAATCTCTTCCTTTCCTAGGATACTTGGTCTCTGGCCAGGGACTACAAATGGATCCAGACAAACTCTCTGCCGTCTTAGATTGGCCACGCCCCTCCGGACTCCGTGCTATCCAACGTTTTTTGGGGTTCGCCAATTATTACAGGCAATTTATTCCACATTTTTCTACCGGTGTGGCTCCTATCGTGGCTTTAACCAAAAAAAATGCCAATCCCAAGTCTTGGCCTCCTCAAGCGGAAGACGCCTTTAAACGGCTCAAGTCTGCCTTTTCTTCGGCTCCCGTGCTCTCCAGACCTGACCCATCTAAACCCTTCCTATTGGAGGTTGATGCCTCCTCTGTAGGAGCTGGAGCGGTCCTTCTACAAAAAAATTCTTCCGGGCATGCTGTTACTTGTGGTTTTTTTCTAGGACCTTCTCTCCGGCGGAGAGGAACTACTCCATCGGGGATCGAGAGCTTCTAGCCATTAAATTAGCACTTGAGGAATGGAGGCATCTGCTGGAGGGATCAAGATTTCCAGTTATTATTTACACCGATCACAAGAACCTCTCCTATCTCCAGTCTGCCCAACGGCTGAATCCTCGCCAGGCCAGGTGGTCTCTGTTCTTTGCCCGATTTAATTTTGAAATTCACTTTCGGCCTGCCGATAAGAACATTAGGGCCGATGCTCTCTCTCGTTCCTCGGATGCTTCGGAAGTTGAACTCTCTCCGCAACACATCATTCCTCCTGACTGCCTGATTTCCACTTCTCCAGCCTCCATCAGGCAAACTCCTCCAGGAAAGACCTTCGTCTCTCCACGCCAACGCCTCGGAATCCTCAAATGGGGTCACTCCTCCCATCTCGCAGGTCATGCAGGCATCAAGAAATCTGTGCAACTCATCTCTCGCTTCTATTGGTGGCCGACTCTGGAGACGGATGTCGTGGACTTTGTGCGAGCCTGCACTGTCTGTGCCCGGGATAAGACTCCTCGCCAGAAGCCCGCTGGTTTTCTTCATCCTCTGCCTGTCCCCGAACAGCCTTGGTCTCTGATTGGTATGGATTTTATTACAGACTTACCCCCATCCCGTGGCAACACTGTTGTTTGGGTGGTCGTTGATCGATTCTCCAAAATGGCACATTTCATCCCTCTTCCTGGTCTTCCTTCAGCGCCTCAGTTGGCTAAACAATTTTTTGTACACATTTTTTGTCTTCACGGGTTGCCCACGCAGATCGTCTCGGATAGAGGCGCCCAATTCGTGTCAAAATTCTGGAGGGCTCTCTGTAAACAACTCAAGATTAAATTAAACTTTTCTTCTGCATATCATCCTCAATCCAATGGACAAGTAGAAAGAATTAACCAGGTCTTGGGTGATTATTTACGACATTTTGTTTCCTCCCGCCAGGATGATTGGGCAGATCTTCTACCATGGGCCGAATTCTCGTATAACTTCAGAGTCTCTGAATCTTCCTCCAAATCCCCATTTTTCGTGGTGTACGGCCGTCACCCTCTTCCTCCCCTCCCTACCCCCTTGCCCTCTGGTCTGCCCGCTGTGGATGAAATTTCTCGTGATCTTTCCACCATATGGAGAGAGACCCAAAATTCTCTCTTACAGGCTTCATCACGCATGAAGAAGTTTGCTGATAAGAAAAGAAGAGCTCCTCCCATTTTTTCTCCTGGAGACAAGGTATGGCTCTCCGCTAAATATGTCCGCTTCCGTGTCCCTAGCTACAAGTTGGGACCACGCTATCTTGGTCCTTTCAAAATTTTGTGCCAGATTAATCCTGTCTCTTACAAACTTCTTCTTCCTCCTTCTCTTCGTATCCCTAATGCCTTTCACGTTTCTCTTCTTAAACCACTTATCATCAACCGTTTCTCTCCCAAACTTGTTTCCCCCACTCCTGTTTCCGGCTCCTCGGACATCTTCTCCGTCAAAGAGATTCTGGCATCCAAGAAGGTCAGAGGGAAAACTTTTTTTTTAGTTGATTGGGAGGGTTGTGGTCCAGAAGAGAGATCCTGGGAACCTGAGGACAATATTCTAGACAAAAGTCTGGTCCTCAGGTTCTCAGGCTCTAAGAAGAGGGGGAGACCCAAGGGGATGGGTACTGTTACGCCGAGCGCTCCAGGTCCCCGCTCCTCCCCGGAGCGCTTGCTACACTCTCGTCACTGCAGCGCTCCGGTCAGATCCACTGACCCGGGCCGCTGCGATACCGCCTCCAGCCGGGATGCGATTCGCGATGCGGGTGGCGCCCGCTCGCGATGCGCACCCCGGCTCCCGTACCTGACTCGCTCTCCGTCGGTCCTGTCCCGGCGCGCGCGGCCCCGCTCCCTAGGGCGCGCGCGCGCCGGGTCTTTGCGATTTAAAGGGCCACTTCGCCGCTGATTGGCGCAGTGGTTCTAATTAGTGTGTTCACCTGTGCACTCCTTATTTATACCTCACTTCCCCTGCACTCCCTCGCCGGATCTTGTTGCCATTGTGCCAGTGAAAGCGTTTCCTTGTGTGTTCCTAGCCTGTGTTCCAGACCTCCTGCCGTTGCCCCTGACTACGATCCTTGCTGCCTGCCCCGACCTTCTGCTACGTCCGACCTTGCTTCTGTCTACTCCCTTGTACCGCGCCTATCTTCAGCAGTCAGAGAGGTTGAGCCGTTGCTAGTGGATACGACCTGGTCACTACCGCCGCAGCAAGACCATCCCGCTTTGCGGCGGGCTCTGGTGAAAACCAGTAGTGACTTAGAACCGATCCACTAGCACGGTCCACGCCAATCCCTCTCTGGCACAGAGGATCCACTACCTGCCAGCCGGCATCGTGACAGCGTGCCCGCCCCGGGCAAGGGTGGTTGAGCTCCTCCTTCAGATGGAGTTCAGGGCGAGTGACATCTTTGCCCTGATTCACCCCTATGGTTCTTCTGAGTTCGACATCAGCTTTGTTCGGCCAGAGGGTCTTGAACTTTTCTGGTCGAATTACGAGATGGTGAAGAACGAGCCCGGCTGGCGGGATTTCGCTGTAAAAGCGATATCCCGGCAGAACCAAACCAAGAGAGTGACCGTTTTGACCCGTAACGAGTCGCTGTCTTGCTACGACATCATGACCTGGCTCGGTCGTTATGGGGATGTGACGGACATGCCCAAGAAAAATCTTGATGAGCACGGGATTTGGTCTGGGGCCTGGACGTTTTCCGTCAAACTTAGGCGTTCAGGGAGCACAGTTGCCCACATCCCATCGGCAGCCTTACTCGGACGTGACAGAATCCAAGTCTTCTACCAGGGGCAGCCTAAAGTCTGCCACAGGTGTGGTAGTCCTACCCATTTTAGCGCAGCCTGCACTGTGCAAGTTTGCGCTTTTTGTGGTGGGGCTGGTCATTTGGCTGCATCCTGTGGGCAGATCCGGTGTCATCTGTGTGTTGTCCTAGGACACCCTTTCAAGCGTTGCCCCAGCGCCTTTTCCCGTTTGGTGGCCGCTCCAGCTGGGGAGAGCTTTAGGGTTGCCCCGGCTGGGGAGGGTACGGGCATGGGTGAAGGAGCAAAAGGGTTAATGAAGAGCAAGAAGGGGCCTGCCAAACTAAGGCGAGAGGAAAACCGCAGAAGGAGCAGGGAGCTGGAGAGTTCTCAGGTGGCGGGGGTAGCTCCTGGCCCTGCTCCTGTCACTAGCCCAGATGTTGCTGAGACCCTGGGGGATGGTGTGTTGGATGAGGAGATTAGGAGGATTTGCGAAGAGGAAGGCAAAGAGGCTGATCTTTTCTGATTCCTCCCACTATAAAAGTGTGGATGAGGAGGGGAGGGAAAGGCCGAAAAAAGACAAGGGCAAAAAAGTTGTAAAGGGGAAGTCTCAGTCCTCTATTTCAGGTGCTAAAGGCCAGGTCCTAAAAGGAAGCTTACCTGCCCCCCTTCTGATTGACCTATCGAACAGGTACCTTGTCCTTGATACCATCTCCTCCCCCTCATTGGAGGGGGGTGGCGAGGATGGGGTGCCTGAGGGATTGGAGCCTCCAGGGGGAACTGGGTCCTGTCCTGTTGAGGCATCTTCCTCGGAGGGCAGGGCTAACTCAGGGCCAGATGGAGATGGGAGCCAGATGGATCAGTCTGAGTCAAAAAAGAGATCTAAAGAAAGTAAGAATGCTCCTTCTTCTTCAGGGGATGAGGCGGTGAAGAAGAAGGGCAAGAAAAAATAATGGGTAAGGCCGTCTAACTCAATTACCCAGGATGGCAGCACTCACCCCATTGACGCTGGCATCTATTAATTGTGCCAGTATAAAGTCTGATACGGCTAGATTCGCAGCCTTTGATTTTCTCGGCCGTGTTGAAGCCGACATTTTCTTTTTACAGGAGACCAGGTTGTCAGATCTAGCCTCTCTGGTGAAAGCCAGAAGAGAGTGGAGGCGCGGCCCCTCCCACTGGTCTCTTGTGGCTGAGCCGTATAGTGGGGTGGCGGTCCTTTTTACCGCTCCGGTCGAATGCAGACGGGTCATTGAGTTAGAAATGGGGAGGTGCCTGATCTTAGATGTCTTCATGAAGGGACAAGAGCTCCGGCTCATTAACATCTACACCCCACAAACAAAGTGGGGCCGTAAGGATCTCTTTATGAGGATTAAACCCTTTCTTTTTACTAGCCGGCAAGTGATCTTTGGAGGGGACTTCAATAATGTCACGAGGTCCCAAGATAGGAGAGGTTCCAATGATCGGCTGGCTTATGACTGTGTGGCCCTTAGTAATATAGTCAGGGAAGCTCGCCTAGAGGATGCCCACATCCGGAGCCCCTCAGGCCACGCGGGTTTCACCTTTCATCGAGGTAGCAGCAGGTCTAGGATAGACAGGTTTTATTTAAAGGAGGAAGCCGTCTCTTCCGCAGTGTCCGTGGTTGAGGTGGAGTTCTCCGACCACTGTATGATTTTGTTTTCCCTGAATGTTTCAGAGACCCCCCGGATGGGAAAAGGTTATTGGAAGCTGAATTTGTCCCTCCTGGAGGAAACAGAGATAAGACAGTCCTTTGAGGATTTTCTTCAAAGTCAGGTACCTTTACTGGACTTTTGTAGTAGTAAGTCTGAGTGGTGGGAGATATTCAAGAAGCAGGTTGCGGGGTTCTTCCGCCAGCTCTCGAGCCTCAGGTCCCTAAACAGGTATCGCCTGTATCAGGGACTGAGGAGGAAACTCGAGCTTCTCGTCTCGACTGGAGGTAGCCGAGAGGATATCTCCAGAGTGAAGTCCTTGCTGATGAGGTGTCAGTACGATAGGCAAGCATCTTTGGTTTTTGAGAGGGATTACGGGAAGTACCGCTCGCCCGACCCTTACAGGAACTGCAAGATGTCAGTGAGTAGTAAAGTAGTCTCAGGACTGATTGATAGTACGGGATCTCTGAATCGGTCCAGATCAGGGATCCTGGAGGTCGTCAGATCCTTCTACTCGCACCTACAGACAGGAAGCTTCTGGCCAAGATACTGTTTAATCGGCTGGTGAAGTTTGCACCCCGGCTCCTTTCGGGGGCTCAGCACTGCTCTGTTCCAGGCCGAAGCACCTTAAGTGCTGTCCTCAGTGTCAGGGAGGCAGTGGAGCGGAGTAGTGCGGGTCTCTGGAAGGGGTACTTACTTTTCCTTGGATCAGGCCAAAGCATTTGATCGAGTGAACCATGACTACCTCTGGTCCGTCCTCCTGAGATATGGCTTACCGTGTACTTTTGTTAATTGGCTTAAGATCTTGTATGCAGGGGCAGAGAGTTTCCCGCTGGTGAACGGGTGGTCTGGCCGCTCTTTGAGGTGGGGTCTGGAGTCCGTCAGGGTTGTCCTTTGAGCCCGCTCTTATATGTATTTGCGATCGATCCCTTCCTTAGGAGGGTGAGTTGCGGACCATTGGCGGGAGTCAGGATGATTCTGGCGGAGCCGGGTGTCGCCCAGAGAGTGGTGGCGTACGCTGATGATGTCACCATTTTCCTCTCCTCGAGAGAGGAGGCCGATGTGGTGATGTCGGAAGTGGACCGCTACTCGGAGGCATCCGGGTCTAAGATCAACCAGGATAAGTGTGAGAGTCTCTGGCTGGGAGGGGGAGACCCCACGTTTGATCTCCCGGACACCCTTCCAGGGCCCCAAGACTCAGCAAAAGTTTTGGGCATCACATTCGGCCAGGATGATTATCCCACCAAAAACTGGGATGGTAAGCTCCAGGATGCCACTCAGAGGGTGGACCAGTGGAAGGGTTGGTCTATGACCCTCAGGGAAAGGGTACACCTGATCAAATCGTACCTGCTCCCCTTGTTTATCTATCTGGGCAGCGTATGTATTTTACCAGAGGCTTACTACACTAGGGTCTACAGCCTGTTTTTCCAACTGTTATGGGGGAACAGGTTGAACCTAGTCAAGAGGGAGGTTACGTACCGCACGAGGAGACTAGGGGGTTTATCTATGGTAAACCCTGTGGTGTTCTTAACGAACACCTTCTTGAAAGCCAACATTGCAAACCTCTGGTCAGAGAGGGCTCCTCCGTGGGTACTCTCCTGCAGGGAATGGTTTCGGCCTTTCTTCCAGGAATGGGAGACAGGAGGGCAAGTGAAGGACCTCCGTACACCACATGGATATCTTCCGGCTTACGCTACCCCGACTCTGAAGGCGATACGTCGGTGGGGTCTGGGAGTGTGGGAGATCAGGACCCAGTCAAGGCAGTTCCTTGACAAACGGGTTCTGTTGACCCACTTCCAGAAGCCTCTGGCGCTCAGGGACTGCCCAGGTCGGGATCTGACGGTGGGATTGCATCTTTTAAATATGAAAAGGATCCCCCAGAAGTTTTGGGACTTGGCCTGGCGCTGCTTTCAGGGGAAGCTATATGTGAGGGACAACCTGAAGTACAGGAACTCTGATGACCGGGGATGTCCCCGAGAAGAGTACGGGGACACGCTGGAAAGCATGGACCACTTCCTGCTTCATTGTCCCTTTAATATAGGGGTTTACAACAGGGTGGGTGCTTCCATCGGCTGGAGTCAACTTGCCGGCCTTTCCTATCCGGAGTGGGCTTATGGGGCATTCAGGAACCTGGGTGGCCGTGATCGGGGCACTTTATTCTTAGTTAGCTTAGTGGTTAGGTACTACACGTGGAATGCACGGTGCTTAGTATCGACCCAACAGAAAGTCCTCTCCGAGGTGGAGGTATGTAGGAACATCACTGGTGACCTCGGGAAGATCAGGTCTTTGGAGTATGGCAGTCTTGGTACCAGTAGGGCTTCTCTCCTGTGGAGAGGGTTTTCTTTTGATGTACCTTAATTTTGGTTAGGGACAGTATATAGATGTTAGGGTGAGTATAGGGTCAGTTTTATGAAGGGATAGCGATAGGGTTAGAAGTAAGGTTCATAGGGTAAGCATTTTGAAACTTAGTTTTATCAGGATTGCCATCCTTCTTCCTGGTGGTGGGCTATGCATGTCACTCTAGCTTTTTGTTTTGTTTTCTGTAATTTGAATGTAAAGGGCTTGCAGGCAACCAATCTTGGGCCTGGTGGGGGTTTGAAGTACTGTATTACTTTGTTTTTCATATTATTTCTGTGGTTGTAGTGAATTAGTACATTGTTGAGTTAGTTAATAATAGTGGGGGGGGGATTAATTTTAAGTTGGGTGGGGGTTGTTGGGGGGAGGGGGTGATGCTTTGGGTCTGACTTGGGTCAGTTTATGGACAATGACTGTTTCAGTAAAAAAAAAATAATAAATAAAAAAAACACTGTGATACACGAACTCTGACCATGTCCAGTGGGAGTGGTGTGGGTGATGGGAGAGTTCATAGTGTAGGTTATTTTTCTTTAGGTTTTATTCTTGTTTACATGTATTTCATAAGTATAAATAGTTTTATGTATTTTTGTATAGTGTTATACCTCATTGTTGGGTAAAGGAAGTCGGACCAGCTTTTAGTTGATATTATTGTGTTTATTTTTTCCCCCTTATGGTAATGTATCCATGCATGTGTGTGTTACTATAGTTTAAAGAGAAGGGAAAGGAGAAAGGGGAAAAAATAAATAAATAAATGAAATTTCCAAGTTGGAATTATTTTTAGTTATGGCAATAAGCCCTCTTTTTATTATAAATTTTTTTATTTTTTTTTACTTTATTTTATTTTTTTATTTTTTTCGTTGTTATGATCTAATATGTATTGTGAGTATTGGTTGTTGTCTGTGTGTAAAATTAATGGTATTTCCAAGATGGAATTATTTTATTTATTTCCTTATTATTTTTATGGCAGTTAGCCCTATTTATTTTTGTTTAATGCATTTTGTGTATGGTATGTGGGGATAAGTTTCCTATTCGGATGTTTTCAGTTAAAACTTAATTAAGGAAAGCTATATTTATGTTTTGTTGGTAATTAATGTGTGTGTGTATGTGTGTGTGTTTGGAAGGATAATAGGTAAGAATTAGTAGTATCAGGCATTATTTGGTAGTTGAGTTAAGCTGGGCTGGTTGGTTAGGTAGGTCCTTTTATTCTGTAACAAAGAGTTTATATTTGTTACTTTTTCATCCTTATGTTTCAGCTGATTAAGCATTGTATTTGTGTTTTGTAAAAGTTTTATATTTTTCTAATAAAAAGAGTTCCAGCTGTAGCAAAACTCCCAGCATGCCAGGACAGTCAATGGCTATGCCGATGTGCTGGCCCCTGTATTCTCTGTGCAGTGATGACAACAGGGTGCCGCAACCGAGATCACGGGGGTCCTTTGGAGAGGGGATAAGATGTCTTGGTGCGTAGTACCCCTTTAAGAGGGAAAAACATGATATATATTTAACCCCAAACCAAATGTACCTTATTTTTATTTTCTACCTAATGTACATAAAGACCGAAAAAAAAAACACCTGGTCGTCCGATAGTTGCCAGATGTTTATCTGAATATATAGACCATCAGTTACAGAAATGTGCGGTGTCTTTACCAGCATACCTCAGAGATAAATGGGCGTTTATTAACCCTATTGAAAGATATCATACGGGAAGAGGACTATATGTGGGCAACGCTAGATATTGCTTCATTATATAGTAACATCCCACATGACAGAGGAGTGGAAGCTGTATGATCTTTTTTAGTGGAAGATCCCTTGATGCCCATACATCAGAGGAACTTCATTTTGGAGGCCATTAAAGGAGTAGTGCAGTGTTGAAAAACATCCCCTATCCCAAGGATAGGGGATACATTTCAGATTGTGGGGTGTCCGACTGCTGGGGGGCCCCGTGATCTCCTGTACGGGGCCCTGGCTCGCTGGCCAGATAGCGCGTGTTGACTAGTGTTGAGCAGCATAGGCCATATTCGAATTCGCGATATTTCGCGTATATATGGACAAATATTCGTCATATATTCGCTAAATTCGCATATTCGTAATATTCGCGTAATATTTTTGCATATGCGAAAATTTGCATAAATGAAAATGTGCATAAGCAAATTTTCCCATATGCGAAAATTCATACGCCAGTCTCACACAGTAGTATTAGAGCCTTCTTTACACCACACAAGCTGGAAGCAGAGAGGGATGATCACTGTGATGTGTATTGTGAAAAAAAAAAAAACAATATTCGTAATTTCGAATATATAGTGCTATATTGGCGAATATTCGCGAATTCGCGCATTGCGAATATTTGCGAGCAACACTAGTGTTGACCACCAGACGAAGGGGCAGCCGACACGCCCCCTCAAAAAAAGCGCTATGGCAGAGCCAGAGATATCCAAAGGCAGCGCTGCATCAGTCCCCCCAAAAAATGTGAGTTCCTGGATTTAAATATCTATATTCAGGATGGCTGTTCGCATACTGCCAACTATTTTAAGGAGGTGGATGCAAACAGATACCTCGACTTTAACAGTTGCCATCTTAAATAATGGAAGAAGAACATTCCATTAGGTCAAATGAAAAGAATCCGAAGGAATTGTTCTTCCACACAAAAATACCTACAACAACTAGAGAACCTGGAGGATCGTTTTAAACAAAAAGGGTATCCCAAACCCCTTATACAAGGAGCACGCCAGAGAGTGGACGAATTAGAACAAAGTGCTTGCTTGAAAAATAATAAACAGGGTAATGCAGAGGGGGGTTATAATGATGAATTTGATTCTGTTTTTCTAACTAGGTATTACACTTCACACACCAATATTTTTTTATTATTTTTTTTATTTTTTTTTGTATAGGTAATATCACCAGCTCATATTATTGTGTCATGATTACTGGCACCATATGTAGTCCCCCAGTTATTCTTCTTTAGATGTTTTCCGTGTCCTGTGCAGTATCTCTCCCAGAAGTCCACTTGATGGCCCCCGTGGTGGTCTACACCCCGAAGTCATCAATTTTTACTCTAAGAGAGAGTGTGCAGCTGTTTCTGGAGACGGTCAACAATAACCTCTGCATGGTGGAATAATAGGTCACGATGTTTATCAGGATCAGTAGAAGCATCACCCACTCGATGATTATGATGGGGATTTCACGGATCTCGTCCCAGTCTTCATCATTATGGAATAATTCCTTTAATGTTTCATATCCAAAATAGAAAACTACACAGACAAAAGTCAGGCCACAGCAGGTGCATCTACTATGGTGGATGACTTTTTTTGCTCCTGGTAATTTATACATCTGGATGGACTGCCCAAGGTAGTATAAGGCTTCACATGTAATGGAAATTATCGTGCTGACAAAGTGTATCCTGGGATATTCTTCGGGGGACAATACATGCATAACAGCTGTGGAAAAACAGGAGGCCCACACAATGGCCAGCAGGATCCTCTGGATCAGGACCTGATGACCCCTGAACTCTTCAGTATGCATAACCATATACTTATAAATAAGAAAGGTTAGTACCAAAGTGCCAATGGACATCCCTATGAATCCAATTCTGAATAATATGCTTTCGGGAAAGACATTTCCCACGTCACTGTGAAGGAAAAGAAACCAATGTTATTATGGATATTTCCTCACTCCCAACCCATGAAATAAGAATCATGTGCTTGTTTATCTTACCTGATGCTCATCAGTGGCGAGGCTGCATGGCCGAGGACGACCGTCATGATGTAGCTGGTGGCAAGCCAGGCCGCACACCAAAACGCCAACAGGAGGGGGACGAACCCCAGTCCTTTTAGCTCCATTTCAGACAAGTAGAAGAAGAAGACGCTAATCTCACTATTCTCACTAATCGCACTGGAACTGACTGAAGGCTCGGGCGGCTGTCAGTGGGATGTCAGGCCTCCAGCTGTCTATGACATCACATGTGACATGTCAAAATGACTGCTTGTTTCTTTGAGCTGCCATGATTTAGTATCTGCTATAGACAGAACCTGATGTTTTTACTATGGACCTTACAGACCTCAGAACCCAAGTAATTAGTGCAGGGGCTCCATTTTGATCATCTCATATTTCACATTATTTGAGTTCCAGGGCTCAGATACATTTGCACCCTCTATAGCAGTGGTCTTCAAGCTGTGAACCCCCAACCGCTGCAGAACCACAACTCCCAGCATGCCGAGACAGCAACTTCGCATAAGGAAATAGTCTAATTAAACTTTTCTTATATATAGAATCCCTGAAATCTCCAATCTCTCCTTTTATTGGTTTATGATCTGTGTTACTTATTTGTTAAAAACAATGTTTCTGATTGTCTTCCCCCCACACACTTATGGGCTATCTCTTCAAACGACTTTATTTGACCTAAAGCGTATAATTGATTTACATAAATAAGCCCCTTTTCATCCAAAAGAGTGAATCTTTAATTTTAAGGAATTCTTTAAGTGCTTTATTCGACCATAATGAAGTAAAGTCAAATCTCCATGTGATTTTAAACATTTTTTAAGTTCCTCCCATACTTAATTATCTAGATATGCATGGGTGTAGTGAGTATCCCAGCTTCCAAAATCTCAAAAATATCCTTATAACGACCCATTAGGGTATGTTCACACTACAGTGTGTGAATGGAATCTCCGCTCGCTGAATTCAGTGAGCGAAGATTCAGACTGGCAGCCGGCGGTGGCGGTAGGACCGGGCGGCACTGAGCCGTCACCATTGACAGCTATGCAGTGCTCGCGGACTTCCGTGCAAAGAATGAACATGTTCTTTCTTTGGGCGGAACAATTTCATTGGCGCTGAAATTCCGCAGTGTGAACGGCTCTCGCGGAAACCCATTCACATTAATGTTAAGTTCACACCGCGGAATTCGGCTCTCGGAGTTCCGCCCGTGGAATTCGGCTTGCGGAATTCCGCCCGTGGATTTCCGCGGGAATTCCGTAGTGTGAACATACCCTTAGAGAGAAAAAATAGGACTACATTTTCCCTCCTTCTCATAATAGTCTGCAATTTTAGTGCTAAAAAGTACCTAAAAAAAAAAAAAAAGTGCCCAACCCCCATCGTGCTCAGCTAACGTTAAAGAAACATATTTCATTCTCGTGCTTTCCTGCCCCAAAGTAGTGAATTTAATAAAGAAATAAGAGCTTGGAACCATTTTTCTGATATCCATACAGTATAGAAACATAGAATGTGTCGGCAGATAAGAACCAATTGGCCCATCTAGTCTGCCCAATAATCTGAATCCTATCAATAGTCCCTGGCCCTATCTTATATGAAGGATAGCCTTATGCCTATCCCATGCATGTTTAAACTCCTTCACTGTATTTGCAGCGACTAGTGTTGCTCACGAATATTCGCAATTCAAATTTTAATCGCGAATATAGCATATTCGCGAATTTGCAAATATTGCAAATATAGCACTATATATTCATAATTACGAATATTCGCTTTTTTTGCGCATATGTGAAAATTTGTGCGCATATGCGCAAATTTGCGAATATTGAGCCCTCCCTTCATTAATGGTATAGAGAACTGTGACTAGTGCATCAACTCTGTGATTTTTTGCCCAATAAAACCAATAGGCTAATTGTGGTCTATGGGGATCTCACTGCATGTAAGATAAGCAGGACCGTCTCGGCAGTACAGTGGGATGGGAAACCGTCACTGGTTCGAGTCCCAGGGTGGACAGTGTTACAGTGTTGTGGTTAAACTTTACTTTCCTGGAAAAGCTGCTGAGTTGCCCATAGCAACCAATCAAATTGCTTCTTTCATTTTTCAGAGGCCTATTCAAAAATGAAAGAAGCGATGTGATTGGTTGCTAAGTATATAGTAAACATTCATATATGTGGTCAATATATAGTATACATTCATATATGGGGGTCAGTATATAGTATACATTCATATATATGGGGGTCAGTATATAGTATACATTCATATATGGGGGTCAGTATATAGTATACATTCATATATATGGGGGTCAGTATATAGTATACATTCATATATATGGGGGTCAGTATATAGTATACATTCATATGTGTGGTCAGTATATAGTATACATTCATATATGGGGGTCAGTATATAGTATACATTCATATATATGGGGGTCAGTATATAGTATACATTCATATATATGGGGGTCAGTATATAGTATACATTCATATGTGTGGTCAGTATATAGTAAACATTCATATATATGGGGGTCAGTATATAGTATACATTCATATATATGGGGGTCAGTATATAGTATACATTCATATATATGGGGTCAGTATAAAGTATACATTCATATATATGGGGGTCAGTATATAGTATACATTCATATATGGGGGTTAGTATATAGTATACATTCATATATATGGGGTCAGTATATAGTATACATTCATATATATGTGGTCAGTATATAGTATACATTCATATATATAGGGGTCAGTGTATAATATACATTCATATATGGGGGTCAGTATATAGTATACATTCATATATACGGGGGTCAGTATTTAGTATACATTCATATATATGTGGTCAGTATATAATATACATTCATATATATGGGGGTCAGTATATAGTATACATTCATATATATGGGGTTTCAGTATATAATATACATTCATATATATGGGGGTCAGTATATAGTATACATTCATATATATGGGGGTCAGTATATAATATACATTCATATATGGGGGTCAGTATATAGTATACATTCATATATACGGGGGTCAGTATATAGTATACATTCATATATATGTGGTCAGTATATAGTATACATTCATATATATGGGGGTCAGTATATAGCAGTGATTCCCAACCGCGGTGCCGCGGCACACGTGTGTGCCGTTCAGCACTGCCCGTGGTGCCGCTGGATTTTGCCGTGATTTTTTTTATTTTTTACTATTATTTTTTTTTAAATGTCCCGCCCCGGCCTGACGGCGCAGGGGGGAAGGGAAGTCTGCGTGCGCACTGCGCACACAGCGTCCCCCTCTATCTCCTGCGTTTCCTGTGTTCCCCTCCGTCCCCTGCGTCTGCCGCGTGACCCGTGTTCCCCTCCTTCCCCATCTGTTCCCTGTGTCCCCCGCATCCCCCTCCTTCACTCTCCGTCTCCTGTGTCCCCCTCCGTCCCCCTCTCCCTTGCGGCGCAGTGAGCCGGATATGGTGCCCTGGGGCGGAACGAGCTGCACCAGCGCCGTACTCCCGTGCCTCCTGTGGAACTGCAAGCTGTGCGGGCCGGCTTGCTTAAGGTACCGTACCCTTTCCACCCCTCTGTTCACCTTCTCAACCCTGTCTAAATCCCCCCACCGTCACCCAGGTCCACACTCTACCCCTCCCCCCCGACCCCGTCACTCATGTCCACCCCCCCTGTCAGCCACGTCTGCCTTGTTTACCTCCCTGTCCATCTCTATCACCCATGTCCACCCCCCCCTGTCAGCCATATCTGCCTTGTTTACCTCCCTGTCCATCTCTATCACCCATGTAATCCCTCCCTGTCACCCATGTAATCCCTCCATGTCACCCATGTAATCCCCCCCTGTCATCCATGTCCACCCTCCCTGTCACCCATGTCCACCCTCCAGTCACCCATGTGCACCCCCCCAGTCACCCATGTCCACCCCCCAAGTCACCCATGTCCACCCCCCCAGTCACCCATGTCCACCCCCCCTGTCACCCATGTCCACCCCCCCTGTCACCCATTTCCACCCTCCCTGTCACCCATTTCCACCCTCCTTGTCACCCATGTCCACCCTCCCTGTCACCCATATCCACCCCCCCAGTCACCCATGTCCACCCCCCCAGTCACCCATGTCCACCCCCCCAGTCACCCATGTCCACCCCCCCGTCACCCATGTAATCCCTCCCTGTCACCCATGTAATCCCTCCCTGTCACCCATGTCCACCCCCTCAGTCACCCATGTCCACCCCCTCAGTCACCCATGTAATCCCTCCCTGTCACCCATGTAATCCCTCCCTGTCACCCATATAATCCCTCCCCGTCACCCATGTTATCCCTCCCTGTCACCCATGTCCACCCCCCTGTCACCCATGTCCACCCCCCCTGTCACCCATATCCACCCCCCCTGTCACCCATGTCCACCCCCCCTATCACCCATGTCCACCCCCCCTGTCACCCATGTCCTTCCTCCCTGTCACCCATGTCCACCCTCCCTGTCACCCATGTCCACCCTCCCTGTCACCCATGTCCACCCTCCCTGTCACCCATGTAATCCCTCCCCCGTCACCCATGTAATCCCTCCCCCGTCACCCATGTAATCCCCCCCGTCACCCATGTCCACCCCCTGTCACCCATGTCCACCCCCACTCTGTCACCCATGTCCACCCTCCTGTTCACCCATCTGTCCCTTTGTTACCCCAGTCCACCCTTCTCTGTCACTCCTGTCCCTCTTTTACCCCCTTGTCCACCCCTCTGACCCCGTCTCCCCTCTCCACCCTCCTGTCACCCATGTCCACCCCCTGTCCACCCCTCTGTCACCCCTATGCCCCCGTCACCCATGTTCACTCTTCTACACCCATCTATCACCCTTGTACACCTCTCTACACCCCTCTGACACCCATTTACACTTCTCTACAACCCTCTGTCACCCATGTACACCCATCTGTCACCCATGTACACTCCTCTGTACCCCTCTGCCACCCATGTACACTCCTCTACACACCTGTCACCCATGTACACCCCTCTGTCACCCATGTCCACCCCCCCTGTCACCCATGTCCACCCCCTCAGTCACCCATGTCCACCCCTCAGTCACCCATGTAATCCCTCCCTGTCACCCATGTAATCCCTCCCTGTCACCCATGTAATCCCTCCCTGTCACCCATGTAATCCCTCCCTGTCACCCATGTAATCCCTCCCTGTCACCCATGTAATCCCTCCCTGTCACCCATGTAATCCCTCCCTGTCACCCATGTAATCCCTCCCTGTCACCCATGTCCAACGCCCCTGTCACCCATGTCCACCCTCCCTGTCACCCATGTCCACCCTCCCTGTCACCCATGTCCACCCTCCCTGTCACCCATGTCCACCCTCCCTGTCACCCATGTAATCCCTCCCCCGTCACCCATGTAATCCCTCCCCCGTCACCCATGTAATCCCTCCCCCGTCACCCATGTAATCCTCCCCGTCACCCATGTCCACCCCCCGTCACCCATGTCCACCCCCACTCTGTCACCCATGTCCACCCTCCTGTTCACCCATCTGTCCCTTTGTTACCCCAGTCCACCCCTCTGTCACTCCTGTCCCTCTATTACCCCCTTGTCCACCCCTCTGACCCCCTGTCTCCCCTCTCCACCCTCCTGTCACCCATGTCCACCCCCTGTCCACCCCTCTGTCACCCCTATGCCCCCGTCACCCATGTTCACTCTTCTACACCCATCTATCACCCTTGTACACCTCTCTACACCCCTGTCACCCATTTACACTTCTCTACAACCCTCTGTCACCCATGTACACCCATCTGTCACCCATGTACACTCCTCTATACCCCTCTGTCACCCATGTACACTCCTCTACACCCCTCTGTCACTCATGTACACTCCTCTACACCCCTCTGTCACCCATGTACACTCATAGGCGTGCGCACAGGGTGTGCCGGGTGTGGAGCAAAAGGGGCAGCTGCACCGGGCCCTGTAATTCCTGGGGGCCCAAAAGCAGCTCTCCCCTTTTGCCCCATAAAGCTGATAAAGGCTGGCGGGCCAGGCGTCAGGGGCCCGGCCAAAATGTTAGTAGGAGTGGGCGGGGGGGCAGGTTTGCGCCGCACGCTACCTTTTTATGTTCGCCGCCGCCGTCACTCATTCCCAGGCAGCCAGTACCGCAATGGCTGTCTGGGAGATGGTCACGTGACGTGACGTGTGGTGCAACGTCACGGGCGGCATCATAGAGAAGAGCGGAGCATAGAGAGTCTCCCGCTCCTCTCAGTCCCCACACGGCCGCTTCCAGGATCAAGGCCGCAGCAAGGGACCCACCGCCGGGGGTATCCTCCCCTCACTTGCATAATCTGATAATCCCCTCCCCCGTACGTATCCTGTACTGATCCTGAGTTATATCCTGTATTATTCTAAAGAGCTGTACTCACTATTCTGCTGGTGAGGTCACTATGTACATATATTACATTACTTATCCTGTACTGATCCTGAGTTATATCCTGTATTATTCTAAAGAGCTGTACTCACTATTCTGCTGGTGAGGTCACTGTGTACATACATTACTTATCCTGTACTGATCCTGAGTTATATCCTGTAAATCTTTTATTAGAAAAATACAAATCATAACAAAACATAAACCAGCACAACTTTGCCATAACGGAAAACAACAACATGAAATAACATAAACCCAAACTTTACATTTAAATAAAAGAACAAAAATCCTGCCTAACCGGCTAGCCCAGCTTTCCTACTAGAACTAGAAATATTATAACTACACCTTTCATAGCCAAACAACACACTCATAAGAAACATAAATATAGCACTATTTCGCTTTAACTCAAAACACCCAAACTCGGGAAAAATCATACATTACAAATAGAAAACACAACAAGCACTCACACTGCACACCATGTTTTTTTTTTAAAATAATAATAATAATTATAATAATAATAACAACACTATACCACACTCACACATGCACACATATATATCCATATATTAACTACATTTAACCAAGAAACCAAAAATAAATAAATAAATAAATTAAATTCAACTCAAAATACCCAAACTCGGGAAAATATCACAGAAAACACAATACACACATGCTTACACACATCTTTACTACATACTACATATATAAACCAAAGAAAATAAATCCACAACGGGATACTAAAGAAACATTACTACAAAAACAAAACTGGTTCGACTGCCATGTCTATCTCTACTATAAATACTATATACTTAAAAAAAATTTTTTTTTATAACATAACATTATACATACTATATACATAACTAACTATATACACTACTATGTACAATACTATACACAAACTATATACACCTGTAAATAAACATAAAACACACCTACAAATATAAAAGAACATTCTACAGTAAACTGACCCTTCACCCACACCACCCGCCCTCCTGTACATGGGTCAGAGTTTTTTCCATACAGTTCATAGTCCTCAATGTCCAGTCCACAACTGACCCATGCCAGGTCCACCAAAAGAAAAGACCACCACCACCCACAAATATACCCTCCCAACCTAGAACTCCTCCCAACCAACTTAACCATTACCAGCTTTAACATACATAAGCAAACAATACAACCCACTTTAGGCCCAAGTTCGGTGCCTGTAAGCCCTTCATAACCATAGCATCTGAAAACAAAACAAAAAGCTAGGGTGCACATGCATTAGCCCACCACCAGGAAGAAGGAAGGCAATCCTGATACATACAAAATGTATATTCTTTCCCTAACTGCACCCTACCTCTCACCCTACCATTATCCCTAAAGATAAACTGACCCTAGTTGACTCCAGCCGATGGAAGCGCCCACCCGGTTGTAGACCCTTATATTAAAGGGACAATGAAGCAGGAAATGGTCCATGCTTTCCAGCATGTCCCCGCACTCTTCTCGGGGACATCCCCGGTCATCAGATCTCCTGCACTTCAAATTGTCCCTCACATATAGCTTCCCCTGAAAGCAGCGCCAGGCCAAGTCCCAAAACTTCTGGGGGATCCTTTTCATATTTAAGAGATACAACCCCACCCTCAGATCCCGACCTGTGCAGTCCCTGAGCGCCAGAGGCTTCTGGAAGTGGGTCAACAGAACCCGTTTGTCAAGGAACTGCCTTGACTGGGTCCTGATCTCCCACACTCCCAGACCCCACCGACGTATCGCCTTCAGAGTCGGGGTAGCGTAAGCCGGAAGATGCCCATGGGGCGTACGGAGGTCCTTCACTTGCCCTCCTGTCTCCCATTCCTGGAAGAAAGGCCGAAACCATTCCCTGCAGGAGAGTACCCACGGAGGAGCCCTCTCTGACCAGAGGTTTGCAATGTTGGCTTTCAAGAAGGTGTTCGTTAAGAACACCACAGGGTTTACCATAGATAAACCCCCTAGTCTCCTTGTGCGGTACGGAACCTCTCTCTTGACTAGGTTCATCCTGTTCCCCCATAACAGTTGGAAAAACAGGCTGTAGATCCTAGTGTAGTAGGCATCTGGCAAGATACATACACTGCCAAGATAGATAAACAAGGGGAGCAGGATACGATTTGATCAGGTGTACCCTTTCCCTGAGGGTCATAGACCAACCCTTCCACTGATCCACCCTATGAGTGGCATCCTGTAGCTTACCATCCCAGTTTTTGGTGGGATAATCATCCTGGCCGAATGTGATGCCCTGAATTTTTGCTGAGTCTTGGGGCCCTGGGAGGGTGTCCGGGAGATCAAAAGTGGGATCTCCCCCTCCCAGCCAGAGACTTTCACACTTATCCCGGTTGATCTTAGACCCGGATGCCTCCGAGTAGCGTTCCACCTCCGACATCACCACATCGACCTCCTCTCTCGAGGAAACGAAAATGGTGACATCATCAGCGTACGCCACCACTCTCTGGGTGACATCCAGTTCCGCCAGACTCATCCCGACTCCCGCCAACGGCCCACAATCTACCCTCCGGACGTAGGGATCAATTGCGAACACGTATAAAAGCGGGCTCAAAGGACAACCCTGACGGACTCCGGACCCCACCTCAAAAGAGCGGCCAGACCACCCGTTCACCAGCGGGAAACTCTCTGCCCCTGCATATAAGGTCTTAAGCCAATTAATAAAAGCACACGGTAAGCCATATCTCAGGAGGACGGACCAGAGGTACTCGTGGTTCACCCGATCAAATGCTTTGGCCTGATCCAGGGACAGCAAGTACCCCTTCCAGAGACCTGCACTACTCCGCTCCACTGCCTCCCGGACACCGAGAACAGCACTTAAGGTGCTTTGGCCTGGAACAGAGCAGTGCTGGGCCCCCGAAAGGAGCCGGGGTGCAAACTTCACCAGCCGATTAAACAGTATCTCTGCCAGAAGCTTCCTGTCCGTATTGAGAAGAGCTATGGGCCTCCAATTCTCAATATGGCTGGGATCTTTACCCTTTGAGAGAAGAATCAGGGCTGACCTCCTCATTGACTTCGGCAGAGTGCCCGAGGAGAGACACTCATTGAATACCTCAGTCAAGAGGGGAGCTAAAGACTCCTTAAAGGTCTTGTACCACTCGGATGTTAAGCCATCCGGACCTGGTGACTTTTTGGGGGCAAGCCCCTCAATCGCCAGTCTCACTTCCTCTTCCCTGATTTTTTTTGCCAAAACATCAAGAGAGGGGTCTACCCCTGGCTCAGGAATGGTTTCAGCCAGGAAAGCCGACATCCCGTCTCGATCTAGATCCTTCCTTCCCAAGAGATGCGAGTAGAAGGATCTGACGACCTCCAAGATCCCTGATCTGGACCGATTCAGAGATCCTGTACTATCAATCAGTCCTGAAATGACTTTACTACTCACTGACATCTTACAGTTTCTGTAAGGGTCGGGCGAGCGGTACTTCCCGAAATCCCTCTCAAAAACCAAAGATGCGTGCCTATCGTACTGACACCTCATCAGCAAGGACTTCACTCTGGAGATATCCTCCCGGCTACCTCCAGTCGAGACGAGAAGCTCGAGTTTCCTCCTCAGTCCCTGATACAGGCGATACCTATTCAGGGACCTGAGGCTCGAGAGCTGGCGGAAGAACCCCGCAACCCGCTTCTTGAATATCTCCCACCACTCTGACTTACTACTACATAGGCCCAGTAAAGGTACCTGACTCTGAAGAAAATCCTCAAAGGACTGTCTTACCTCTGCTTCCTCCAGGAGGGACGAATTCAGCTTCCAATAACCTTTACCCATCCGAGAGGTCTCTGAAACATTCAGGGAAAACAAAATCATACAGTGATCGGAGAACTCCACCTCAACCACGGACACTGCAGAAGAGACAGCTTCCTCCTTCAAATAAAACCTGTCTATTCTAGACCTGCAGCTACCTCGATGATAGGTGAAACCCGCGTGGCCTGAGGGGCTCCGGATGTGGGCGTCCTCTAGGCGAGCTACCCTAACTATGCTATTGAGAGCTATGCTATCATAAGCCAACCGATCATTGGAGCCTCTCCTATCTTGGGACCTTTTGACAGTATTGAAATCCCCTCCAAAGATCACCTGTCGGCTTGTAAAAAGAAAGGGCTTAATCCTCATAAAGAGATCTTTGCGGCCCCACTTGGTTTGTGGGGCGTAGATGTTAATAAGCCGGAGCTCTTGCCCCTTCATGAGGACATCTAAGATCAGGCACCTCCCCATTTCTAACTCAATAACCCGTCTGCATTCAACAGGAGCGGTAAAAAGGACCGCCACCCCACTATACGGCTCAGCCGCAAGAGACCAGTGGGAGGGGCCACGCCTCCACTCTCTCCTGGCTTTTACCAGAGAGGCAAGATCTGACAACCTGGTCTCCTGCAGATACAAAATATCGGCTTCAACACGGCCGAGAAAATCAAAGGCTGCGAATCTAGCCGTATCAGACTTTATACTGGCACAGTTAATAGATGCCAGTGTCAATGGGGTGAGTGCCGCCATCATGGGTGATTGAGATAGACGGCCCTAACCCCCTCATTTTTGTTTCTTCTTTACCCCCTCATCCCCAGATGAGGAGGCTTCCTTGTCTTTGGACCGTTTTTTTGATTCTGACTGGTCCATTTTATAATCCCCATCTCCGCCTGGCTCCGATTTGGCCCCATCCCCTGCGGAAATTGCCCCATCAGGACAGGGCCCAGTTCCCCCTGGAGGCTCCCCCACTTCAGGCACTCCATCCCTGACCCCCCCCCTTCAAGGAGGGGGAGGAGATGTCTTCAAGGACAGAGTACCGGTTAGACAGATCAATCAGAGGGGGGGCAGGTAAGCTTCCGCTTGGGACCTGGTCCGCAGCACGGGGACTAGAGGGCTCCGACCTCTTCTTTCTCCCTTTACTGCCCTTCTTTTTTGGCCTCTCTTCACCCTCCTCATCCACACTTTCACAGTGGGAGGAATCGGAAAGATCGGCCTTGCTGCCCTCTTCTTTACAGATTCTCCCCATTTCCTCTTCCAGCACATTCTCCCCCAGGGTCTCAGCAGTTTCAGGACTAACCTCAGGAGCAGGGCCAGAAGCTACCCCTGCCACATGGGAACTCTCCAGTTCCCTGCTCCTTCTCCGATTAGCCTCCCGCCTCAGCCTGGCGGGACTTTTCCTCTTCACTGACCCTGTTGCACCTTCACCCGCACCCGTGCCCTCCCCAGCTGAGGCAACGTTACTGCTCTCCCCAGCCAAGGTGACCGTCGCACGGGCAAAGGCGCTAGGACAACGGCTGAAAGGGTGTCCTAAGACACCACACAGATGACACCTGATCTGCCTACAGGATGCGGCAAGATGACCTACCCCACCGCACAGTGCACAGACCTGCACGGTACAGGCTGCGCTAAAGTGAGTGGGGCTGCCACACCTGTGACAGACCTTGGGCTGCCCCTGGTAGAAAACTTGGATTCTGTCTCTCCCAAGAAAAGCAGCTGATGGGATGTGGGCAACAGTGCTCCCCGAACGCTTCAGTTTGACGGAAAACGTCCAGGCCCCAGACCAGATCCCATGTTCGTCATAGTTCTTTTTTGGCATGTCCGTCACATCCCCATATCGGCTAAGCCAGGTCATAATGTCATAGCAAGATAGTGACTCGTTACGTGTCAAAACGGTCACTTTCTTGGCCAGATTCTGACGGGATATCGCCTTTACGGCGAAATCCCGCCAGCCGGGCTCGCTTTTCACCACCTCATAATTCGACCAGAAAAGTTCCAGACCCTCTGGCCGAACAAAGCTGATGTCAAACTCGGAAGTACCATAGGGGTGGATCAGGGCAAAGATGTCACTTGCCCTGAATTCCATCCGGAGGAGGAGCTCAACCACCTTACCCCGAGGCGGACGCGCATCTTCGCCCCTCCACACTAAACGGACCACATTCCTACGGCCACTTTCCTGGCCGGATGTCGGGAGGGACCAGACCACCTCCCCGTTTTGTTCTCGGAAGGCGCCTAAGCCATGTCTTTCTATCCAAAAAGACAGGTCAACCTCACCCCTCCCCTCTACATGGATTGACCTGTCTCCCCTACGTAGAGCCTCCAGGAGGCGCTGTTGCAAGTGACCCCCAGAGCCAGACGGAGATGGGGATCCCCCTGATCCCCCGGCAGTGACGCTGGCATAGCTTCTCTGAGAAGCAGCCACTACCGGGGGGGCAGTCGAACCAGGAACTGACCCAGAGGCCAAACCTGGACCCTTATTCTTAACAGCCATAACACCTCTCTCTGTCATTCCACTACCACTCCTCACCTGTATTTCACTAGCACCCCTCTCTTGGACTACACTTGCACCCCTCTCTTGCACTCCTCTAGCACCCCTCTCTTGCACACTACTTGCACCCCTCTCTTGCACACTACTTGCACCCCCCTCTTGCACACTACTTGCACCCCCCTCATCAACACTGCTACCACAACTCCTCCCATGCACACCACTATAACTCACATTCTGCACATTACCATTTTTATTCACATTTTTCCTTTCACTTTCACTCTTGCGTTCACTCTCCCTTGGAGTGTTACAGACTGGGCTGGCTGGGTCTTTTGCTTCATGTTTAAGGGTTGCCGGTTTCAGGATTGGTGCTGCATAGTTCTTTCTTCCTGTGTCTTTGGGTGCAGACACAGGCTCCGCCTCTGAAATGGGTGGCCACTCCCCCTCACAAAAAGACTGTCCCTCCGGACTAACTCCCGCTACAGCTGATGTGCAGGGAACCTCCCACTTTATAGCGGAGTGCCCCCTGGCGCCAGAACCAGTATCAACCACGCCACCTAGGGGACCGCCCCCTGAACCAACAAGGTCCAGCGCCCGGACACTCCCCCCCCCCCCTCACAGGAGAGTGCCCTGCGGTGCCAGGACCTGTACCGCCCACTTCAACCAGGGGACCGCCCCCCGAACGGGTGAATCTGCCGCCATTTTCCGGTGCCTGGACACCCTCCCCCCTCACAGGAGGGTGCCCTTTTTTTTCTATAGCACCCGCGGCCATTTTGGGTGCGCTACTGTATCCCCCATGCTGGCCCCGCTCCACTACAGAAACGGGGTCTGGCAGATTGGGGGACCCAGCACCCTTTTCAGCCGACCCAGACTGCTGGAAGGGAGAAAAGACAAACTTAACTCCTTGTGTCTTCTTCCTCTTCTTGCCCTTTCCTTTCTTCTTCTTCTTTCCCTTCTCCTCTGGGCCCAAATCATCCCCGAAGGAAAAGTTTTCCAGACGGGTGGGGGACTCCTGCATAACAATTGCCCGCAGGAGACCCCCATCTGCCAAGCCGCTTCCATCACTGCAGTCACTGCCGTCATCATCATCATCATCCTCCTCACTGGAGGGAGGTAAGGCCACCTGAGCCGGGTTTACATAGTCCTCACTGAGGGTAAGTGGGGGGTCTGGGGTAACAGTAGTGGTGGTACACACAGGTCCAGTATCCATATCCCCCTCACTCTAATCCCCCTCCTCACCTCCCTCCATCTCTTCCTCCTCACTCTGGCAGTCATCTTGGTTACTCACTTGTCCTGAGACCTTCATGCTGGAGAAACGATCCTTGTTCACAAGTCTCTCGCTGAGTATACCACCTCCCTCCACAATGTCCGATCTCAGCCTAACAATCTCATCCACCTGTTTCTTCAGAGCTCTCACCTTGGTGGAAAATGCTGCCCTC
Source organism: Hyla sarda (assembly GCF_029499605.1). Classification (NCBI taxonomy): domain Eukaryota; kingdom Metazoa; phylum Chordata; class Amphibia; order Anura; family Hylidae; genus Hyla; species Hyla sarda. Next base: position 158,178 of record NW_026607608.1, read on the forward strand.
TTGGTCTTTGCTGCATTGTTTGCTTGGTAGCTGGAGGGGCAAGCTGTGCATAACTAGCTTGCCCCCTGACTGGTGAGCAGTTAAGGGGTTAAGAAATATACAGGCAATGTTTTTTAGCCCCCTCCCCCGCCTGTAAAAACTTGTTGCTAACTATAGTGGTATGTCCCATGGGTGGGGGGGAAGGAGTGCACCAATCAGGGGTCTAATAGTTTCCCGGGCTTTCAGGGGCCCTCCCCTGGGTATTTATAGCTGTGGTGCCTCCCTTTCCCCCTCAATCTGCCCAGGACCCGGAGTTTTGACTGCTGGCTGGTATGTGTCTGCCCCTTATTTGTGGCCTGGATGGAGCAGATGGGTGAGGGCTGGCATGCTCCCTTGTGGCTGAGCTGGCCTCCCCTCCTGTTGCACCCTTGGCGGGTTCAGGAGGCTGGCGGACCTCTTATCAGTCCTGCCCTCCTTTCCCACTGTAATCCCTTTGAGCCCTGTCCCGTTCTTTTGCCCTCTCCCCTGCCTGTACTTTGATCCCTCTCTCCTGGGTGCTCCTGGAGCAGGCTCTGATTACCTACTTGCCCCGTCCGTCTCTTTTTTCCCCCCTGTTGCGGTCCCCTTCGTCTGCCTCCCCCCCCCTGTTGCGGTCCTTACCATAACCCCCCCTCCCGCCTGTTTGTCCCCTCCGCTCTGGAGGTGGCGGCCCCTGGGTGGCTGCTGCTGTTTTAACCCCCTTTAACGTTTGCGCAAATGGACGTTTATTAACGTCCATTTGCGCGTCCCCAGCTATAATCCGCGCTCACATAGTGAGCGCGCATTATAGCTGTTGGGTCCCAGTTGCTATTAGCGACCAGGACCCCTGATAATGCCGGACATCGCCGATCTGGCAGATGTCCGGCATCACCTTTTCAGACGCGGCGATCAAAGTCATCGCCGCGTCTGAAAATGTAATTGAACGCATCCCGGCTGCTCAGCGGGCTGATTGGGACCATCGCGATAAAATCGCGATGTCCCGATCAGCTGGGACGCAGCAGGAGGGTCACTCACCTGCCTCCTGCGCGTCCGCTCCTCAATTGATTGCTCCAAGCCTGAAATTCAGGCTTGAGCAATCAATCATTGATAACACCGATCATTGCCATGTTACTACATGGCAAGTGATCGGTGTCAGGTTCAGTGTGTGCAGTGTTATAGCTCCTAGGGGAGCTATAGCATTGCAAAAAAAAAAAAAAAACTGTTGAAGTATTTGAATAGTTAAGTTAATAAAGATCTTTTAACCCTTGCAATTTTACACGTTTGATCACCCCCCTTTTCCACATCATAAAATAAAATAAAAAATAAAAATTAATAATAAAAAAAAAAAAGAAAAAGAAAAGAAAAGAAAAATACCATAATAGTAATGATAAAAAATTAAAATCTATAAATAAAATAATAATACATAAAATACTGTATATTACAACAACATACACGTGTGGTATCGCCACGTGCCTACATGTCCGTAGTATAAAAAAATAAATAAATTAATTAATAAATATAGTCATTTAAGGCGCTCCGTCTATGGCGTACGTGTATAATATAAAAAAAAAAAAAAAAAAAAAACATTACAAATTTATTAATTAATGAATAAAATACATAAATAAGTAATATTACTTGAATAAATAAATTTCACAGTCCAAAATAGCGTATTTTTGACCCCTTTTTATACCGTAAATATGAAAAACTGCGATCTCAAACTCTGATCGAAACGACAATGGTACTGCGGACAGCTTCAGATCACAACGCCAACTATATGAGCACTCATACCGTCCCCACTCCATTGCCCGGCTCCTTACCCCCACCACACTAGCACTCCCCCCCTGCCCACTGCTGCTGCTGCCCCTCCCCCTTTTTCCTCGTGCTCTTCCAGTGCTCCCCATGGTTCTTGCATCCATTGCGCCCCCCCCACGCCTCCCCATCACCTCTCTGCCCCGAGTTCCCAACCCCCCCCCTTCCCCCACTGCTGCCACTGCTGTCCTCCTTCCTCCTGCCTCTCCAATGCCCCCCGTGGAGGGGTAGGGAGTGCTCCCCTGATTTCGTGTTGCTCTTCCCCCCTCTGGGGCCGGATGGGGGCATAGACGTATTTGTCGCCGCTCTCGCTCTGGTCCTGGGGGGCGGCACAGGCGGTGTTTTTTGGGCCTTCTGTTCACCTGCGGGGAGTAGGTGTTTCGGTTCTTCCCGCAGGGTTCTCCCTCGGAGTCCTCTACTGCTGTTTTCCCGGCGTGGTTTCCGGCGCCGTTCCGTGCGGCGGCCGAGTGCCCGCGACCCGGCGGTCTCCAGCGTGCCTTGTCCCACGCCTGCGGCGGTGGTGAAGTGGTTCCTCCCTCTGTTGTGCTTCTCCATTTTCTGGAATTGGTGAGTCTTCTGATGTGGGGCTTTGCCCCTTCCCTGGTTTGTGTGCTTATTGCTACGTCTGTGTAGTGTTCGTCCTTTTGTTCCCGTGTGTTTGTTGAGTTTGGGTCTCGGATATGGGTGTATATCTGTGTTGGTCTCTGGTTGTGAGTTGGGTACGTCTCTTCTTGACGGGGTGCTTTGGTAGGGTATCATTTTCTGCGGTGCGCGCTTGGGTGTGTGGTCTTTTGGCCTTACGCTCTAGGTGGCCGGGGTTTTGCTGACTTAGCTCCCGTAGGCATGTTCCTTTTCCTGAATCGGTGGCTGCCACCCAGTCACGGTTTTGTTTCTTTGGGTTTTCTCCCCCTTTGTTTGGTTTATCTCTCCATCTTAAGTTGTAGTCTCTCTCCGCTGCTCCATTGTCCTAGTATATTTGTCTGCTGTTTTTTCCTGTTTCGCCCAATCTCATGTAGGCATGGGACTCCTGTATGTCGTGCTGGGTGCTTTGGCTGATGTGGCGGAGGGTAGGTTTCGCTTGAGTCTCTGGGGGTAGGTTTTGCTTGTGTCTCCGTTTGTCTTGCCTGTGTGGTTTCTTCTGTTCGTGGTGGTATTCCGGAGGGTGATTCTCCTGTGCTCTACACTTGTTGGGGTGTGGTTTGTTGCTGCAAGGCTGACATGCAAATTTGTGAAGCGTCCATATTTTGTGCTCGCTTCGGCAGCATGTATGTTAAAATTGGAACGATTTTGAGGAGATTAGCATGTCTTCCGCATGCCTTGTTGGCCTTGGTTTGCTGCTTTCCTATGGTCAGGGAGTAATTGCGTTTTCTCTGTTTTGGTTTCTTCAGGGCTCGCTATGTGCCCCGGTTCCGGTCCTTGCTGGTTTACTGAATGTTCCACGTGGAATGTGGTTCAGGGCGGAGTTTTTTCCTGCAGGTTGTCTCTGGCCGCCGAGGGTGTGTGGTATCTGTGCCCCCGCATATGTGCCCCTGGTGCACTAAGGGCTGACGTTCCGGTTGGTTGGGTTTTTTTCAGGCGTGATGCAGTGGACAGGCCTGCTTTCAGTCCCCCGTTGCAGCTCATGGAGAGCTCGCTCTGTTCCCGGGTGTGGCTGGTTTGGTTGGTTGTTGGTGTGGTGTTTTGGTTTTCCAGTGGTGCTGCAGGGTGGTTTACTACTGGGTGTCTTGGTAGTCAGTGGGTTTCTGCCATGCTTGGGTTTTTTGTTTGTGCTTTTTCCTTTGGTGTTGGTTGTGGGACTTTGGGTGCTTGCTTCAGCAGTTCATGTTCTAGGATTGTAACGGTACTGTGTGGGTTGGCGTGGCCCCTGTGCTTGATTGCGCTATAATTTGGTGATGCTTTTCTTTTTTGGGTGTGATTTGAGTGATCGGGGGCGTTTTGTCGGTCTGACATTTGGGGCGTTGTCACTGTTATTATTTCTTTCTTTCGGCTTTCTTCCTGCGCTCGGCTTGTTGCACCTAGTGCTTCGCTGTTTGGAGATAAGGTTTATTTTGCGGCTGTACTCCCTGGGGTCGGTATTGGGTGTTGACGCTTTGTCCCGTTCTCTGGCAGTGGTTCCGGAGGTTGCTCCCTCGGGTGGAGTCGGAAGGTTTGCTCATGTGGCTGTGGAATGGGAGACCACCTCGGGTTCGGGTCCCGGGGTAGGACTGAGTGATACAGTTGTGGTTAAATTTTCGGCCTGTGGGTCATCGTGGAGATTGGTGTATTTCTTGGTCCGCTTTAGTGGCTCCTGCGACTTGGTCGCACTCACGGTGAGGCGCTTGCGAGTAGTTGGGGTTGGTGTGGAGGCCGGGATGTCTACAGTCAAGGAGGGTCCCGAAGGTTCCAAGTGTGTCTGTGGATAGGGGTTTTGTTTTTTGTACCTACAAGGTTCTGCTGTTTGACTTCCTATTTCGTTTTGATAGGCTGTGATAAAATAAGTTAACTGCTGTGTCTCCTATCCAAGGACGTTCGAGATTTGGGCTGTATTCTGCATGTATCCAATTAACATTCTTAGTATGTGACGCTGGGTATCTTCACCTGTTCATGTGAATCACCTACTACTCAGTGCAAAAAAAAAAAAAAGGGTGCTTTCCCACTGTGCTGCGATCCAGTGGGGTGAGGTTGCCGCATGACGGGGGGTGATTTTTCTTTTCTGCTTTGCGGTTGGTGGGATGTTGGTGTATACCTAGGGGCTGGGCCCGTGAGCGGGTGGCCTTGCTGTCGGCGACCATTTTTTCCTATCAGTTTTTGGGTCGCTTGGTGGCGGCTGTGGGTCGGATTTTTGGTTGTCGCTTTTGCGTCGTTTTTTCTGATCCGAGGTTTTGCGCTGGCTTTTTTCGGGGCTAGGTGGATGGGGCACTTTCTTTCTCCTCGTCTCCTTCCATGACACTTGGGTGTCTGATGTGTTTTTTGGGTGCCTATTTTGTGCGTTTTCAGGTCCGTCGGTCCGAGATTGCTTAGGCGATCTGGGACACACAGCTTGTGCTGCATGAGGGTCCACGAATGACTGTTTTTTCCTGTTGTCGTCCTATTGTTGATTGGACTGCGGTGGGGGCCTCCCCCCCCACCTCTTTTTCTTTTATGCTCCCCGCCCTCGATTGTCTGTTTTGGGTTTTGGCTTCTCTTTGTAGGAGGGGGTGTTGCGAGTTTGGGATTCGCTCTCTTTTTGTGTCGGTGTCGGCGGAGAGGGCTCAGTTTCCGGAGAGGGTAGCGCAGCGCGTGGGGCGCGGGCGATCTGCTTGTTGCGTTGCTATTTTCGCCCAGTTTGATGTTTCCCACATGTGTTTTTGTTTTGCGAGCGGCTTTCCGCAAGGTGGTGCGAGTGCTGCGGCACTCTTCGGTGTATGGGCGAGAAATGAGAAATGAGTTCACACAAGAGTTAGTGAATACAAAAAAAATAAAAATTACAAAAAATAAAATAAAATGCAAAAACATAGGACCTGGCGGCAGGTACCTCGGATTTCCTGGAGAGGTTATGTGTTGGGAGAATTTCCTGGAGAGGAAATGTGTTGGGCGACTTTCCTGGAGAGGAAATGTGTTGGGCGACTTTCCTGGAGAGGAAATGTGTTGGGTGTGTTCGGGGGGCTGAGTTGGCCCCAGGTGTTGGCTATCCAGTATCTCTTGGGTGGACGGTGAAGACGGTGAAAGCGGGGTCAACCCGGGGTAGACCTCCACACAGGACAGTGTGGCAGCACCTCTTGGGTTGGCAAGAAGCCAATCGGTGTCTTTGTTACAGTTAAATTGTTATTTATATAAGTAATTTTATAAATAAAGCTGTGGCCGATCCCCACCCACGGAAAAGTTGAATTGTTGTTGTGTCAGTTATTATTTAATTAATTATTGTAGTAAGGGGGAGGGGTAGTTATAGCCAGCTCGGAGCTAATTGGGTCTCAACAGTCTGGAGGGGCAAGCTGTGCATAACTAGCTTGCCCCCTGACTGGTGAGCAGTTAAGGGGTTAAGAAATATACAGGCAATGTTTTTTAGCCCCCTCCCCCGCCTGTAAAAACTTGTTGCTAACTATAGTGGTATGTCCCATGGGTGGGGGGGAAGGAGTGCACCAATCAGGGGTCTAATAGTTTCCCGGGCTTTCAAAGGCCCTCCCCTGGGTATTTATAGCTGTGGTGCCTCCCTTCCCCCCTCAATCTGCCCAGGACCCGGAGTTTTGCCCTCCCTCCCTCCCTTTTTGTATCTCTGTTTATTGTAAGTCACAGCTTGGCGGTAAGAAGACGGTGAAAGCGGGGTCAACCCGGGGTAGACCTCCACACAGGATAGTGTGGCAGCACCTCTCGGGTTGGCAAGAAGCCAATCGGTGTCTTTGTTACAGTTAAATTGTTATTTATATAAGTAATTTTATAAATAAAGCTGTGGCCGATCCCCACCCACGGAAAAGTTGAATTGTTGTTGTGTCAGTTATTATTTAATTAATTATTGTAGTAAGGGGGAGGGGTAGTTATAGCCTGCTCGGAGCTAATTGGGTCTCAACAGTCTTGCAAACTTCAGCTCCTCTCTGAGGCCTCTTAGTTGTTTTCCGAGCTGTTCATACTGAGCCATCTTGGCCTGGATTTTGGACCCAAAGCTGGCCAGGGATTCTTTGGGCCCCTTTACCCCCCATTGCTGGGGTTCTGAGGAAACAGGCTGGATATGGGGATATGATAAACGTATATAAGTATATTAATGGCCCATACAAAAAATATGGAGAAAAACTGTTCCAGGTTAAACCCCCCCAAAGGACGAGGGGGCACTCCCTCCGTCTGGAAAAGAAAAGGTTTAGTCTAAAGGGGCGGCACGCCTTCTTTACCGTGAGGACTGTGAATTTATGGAACGGTCTACCTCAGGAACTGGTCACAGCAGGAACAATTAACAGCTTTAAAACAGGGTTAGATACATTCCTGGAACAAAATAACATTAAAGCTTATGCAGAATTATAAAACTACATCCCTTTCCCTTATCCCCTTACATCCTTCCCTTCAATCCCCTGGTTGGACTTGATGGACGTATGTCTTTTTTCAACCATACTAACTATGTAACTTTGTAACTATGTAACTATGATGCAGACTTTCCACTCCGCTGCCTGGATGAGCTTCTGCTGGAAGCTTTGCAGCTCCCAGCTGAGGTCGGGGAGGGGGCCCCACATGGCTGTGGACCCTGGTGGATCTCCTCACCCCATCCTGACTACTGGCTGTTGCATTTTCCTTTGCACACCCCGCCAGCCGAGAACGGGGGGGGGGGGGGTGCAAGATGAAGCCCCAGCTTCCCGGGGCTCCATAGCAGGAAAACCTACCCAGGTGTCTGCCACACACCTGGGGAGGGGTGGAAGAAAATCACTGCTTCTCTGGGAAACTCTGGAGCTCAGCAGAACACACCTTCTCTCCAGAGCTGTACTCACTATTCTGCTGGTGAGGTCACTGTGTACATACATTACATTACTGATCCTGTACTGATCCCGAGTGTGTGTGGGATGGGGGTGGGGGACCGGGGGGCCCCCCAAAAAAATTGCTTGCCCAGGGTCCAATCAAAATTAAAGACAGCCCTGTCCATTATACATACACTGTACAGCAATCATACATCCATTATACATACACTGTGTCTGTGACTGTACAACAATCATACATCCAATCCATTATTAATGGATTGGATGTATGATTGCTGTACAGTCACAGTGTATGTATAATGGAGGTATGATTGCTGTACAGTGTATGTATAATAGAGGTATGCTTGCTGTACAGTGTATGTATAATGGAGGTATGATTGCTATACAGTGTATGTATAATGGAGGTATGCTTGCTGTACAGTGTATGTATAATGGAGGTATGCTTGCTGTACAGTGTATGTATAATGGAGGTATGCTTGCTGTATAGTGTATGTATAATGGATGTATGATTGCTGTACAGTCAGTGTATGTATAATGGAGGTATGCTTGCTGTTCAGTCACAGTGTATGTATAATGGATGTATGATTGCTGTACAGTCACAGTGTATGTATAATGGATGTATGATTGCTGTACAGTTTATGTATAATGGAGGTATGCTTGCTGTACAGTGTATGTATGATGGATGTATGATTGCTGTACAGTCACAGTGTATGTATAATGGAGGTATGCTTGCTGTACAGTGTATGTATAATGGAGGTATGCTTGCTGTACAGTGTATGTATAATGGAGGTATGATTGCTGTACAGTGTATGTATAATGGAGGTATGATTGCTGTACAGTGTATGTATAATGGAGGTATGATTGCTGTACAGTGTATGTATAATGGAGGTATGCTTGCTGTACAGTGTATGTATAATGGATGTATGATTGCTGTACAGTGTATGTATAATGGATGTATGATTGCTGTACAGTCACAGGGTATGTATAATGGAGGTATGCTTGCTGTACAGTGTATGTATAATGGATGTATGATTGCTGTACAGTCACAGTGTATGTATAATGGAGGTACGCTTGCTGTACAGTGTATGTATAATGGATGTTTGATTGCTATACAGTCACAGTGTATGTATAATGGATGTATGATTGCTGTACAGTCAGTGTATGTATAATGGATGTATGATTGCTGTACAGTGTATGTATAATGGATGTATGATTGCTGCACAGTGTATGTATAATGGAGGTATGCTTGCTGTACAGTGTATGTATAATGGAGGTATGATTGCTGTACAGTGTATGTATAATGGATGTGTGATTGCTGTACAGTGTATGTATAATGGATGTATGATTGCTGTACAGTGTATGTATAATGGATGTATGATTGCTGTACAGTGTATGTATAATGAATGTATGATTGCTGTACAGTGTATGTATAATGGATGTATGATTGCTGTACAGTGTATGTATAATGAATGTATGATTGCTGTACAGTGTATGTATAATGGAGGTATGCTTGCTGTACAGTGTATGTATAATGGATGTATGATTGCTGTACAGTGTATGTATAATGAATGTATGATTGCTGTACAGTGTATGTATAATGGATGTATTATTGCTGTACAGTGTATGTATAATGAATGTATGATTGCTGTACAGTGTATGTATAATGGAGGTATGCTTGCTGTACAGTGTATGTATAATGGATGTATGATTGCTGTACAGTGTATGTATAATGGATGTATGATTGCTGTACGATGTATGTATAATGGATGTATGATTGCTGTACAGTGTATGTATAATGAATGTATGATTGCTGTACAGTGTATGTATAATGGAGGTATGCTTGCTGTACAGTGTATGTATAATGGATGTATGATTGCTGTACAGTGTATGTATAATGGAGGTATGCTTGCTGTACAGTGTATGTATAATGGAGGCATGCTTGCTGTACAGTGTATGTATAATGAATGTATGATTGCTGTACAGTGTATGTATACTGAATGTATGATTGCTGTACAGTGTATGTATGATGGAGGTATGCTTGCTGTACAGTGTATGTATAATGGATGTATGATTGCTGTACAGACACAGTGTATGTATAATGAATGTATGATTGCTGTACAGTGTATGTATAATGAATGTATGATTGCTGTACAGTGTATGTATAATGGATGTATGATTGCTGTACAGTCACTGTGTATGTATTATGAATGTATGCTTGCTGTACAGTGTATGTATAATGGATGTATGATTGCTGTACAGTGTATGTATAATGGATGTATGATTGCTGTACAGTGTATGAATAATGGATTTATGATTGCTGTACAGTGTATGTATAATGGAGGTATGCTTGCTGTACAGTGTATGTATAATGGAGGTATGATTGTTGTACAGTGTATGTATAATGGATTTATGATTGCTGTACAGTGTATGTATAATGGATGTATGATTGCTGTACAGTGTATGTATAATGGATGTATGATTGCTGTACAGTGTATGTATAATGGATGTATGATTGCTGTACAGTGTATGTATAATGAATGTATGATTGCTGTACAGTGTATGTATAATGGAGGTATGCTTGCTGTACAGTGTATGTATAATGGATGTATGATTGCTGTACAGTGTATGCATTATGGATGTATGATTGCTGTACAGTGTATGTATAATGGATGTATGATTGCTGTACAGTGTATGTATAATGGAGGTATGCTTGCTGTACAGTGTATGTATAATGGATGTATGATTGCTGTACAGTGTATGTATAATAGAGGTACGATTGCTGTACAGTGTATGTATAATAGAGGTACGATTGCTGTACAGTGTATGTATAATGAATGTATGATTGCTGTACAGTGTATGTATAATGGATGTATGCTTGCTGTACAGTGTATGTATAATGGAGGTATGCTTGCTGTACAGTGTATGTATAATGGATGTATGATTGCTGTACAGTGTATGTATAATGGAGGTATGCTTGCTGTACAGTGTATGTATAATGGAGGTATGCTTGCTGTACAGTGTATGTATAATGGATGTATGATTGCTGTACAGTGTATGTATACTGAATGTATGATTGCTGTACAGTGTATGTATAATGGAGGTATGCTTGCTGTACAGTGTATGTATAATGGATGTATGATTGCTGTACAGTGTATGTATAATGGAGGTATGATTGCTGTACAGTGTATGTATAATGAATGTGTGATTGCTGTACAGTGTATGTATAATGGAGGTATGATTGCTGTACAGTGTATGTATAATGGATGTATGATTGCTGTACAGTGTATGTATAATGGAGGTATGATTGCTGTACAGTGTATGTATAATGAATGTATGATTTCTGTACAGTGTATGTATAATGGAGGTATAATTGCTGTACAGTGTATGTATAATGGAGGTATGCTTGCTGTACAGTGTATGTATAATGGAGGTATGCTTGCTGTACAGTGTATGTATAATGGATGTATGATTGCTGTACAGTGTATGTATACTGAATGTATGATTGCTGTACAGTGTATGTATAATGGAGGTATGCTTGCTGTACAGTGTATGTATAATGTATGTATGATTGCTGTACAGTGTATGTATAATGAATGTATGATTGCTGTACAGTGTATGTATAATGGAGGTATGATTGCTGTACAGTGTATGTATAATGAATGTATGATTGCTGTACAGTGTATGTATAATGGAGGTATGGTTGCTGTACAGTGTATGTATAATGGATGTATGATTGCTGTACAGTGTATGTATAATGGATGTATGATTGCTGTACAGTGTATGTATAATGGAGGTATGATTGCTGTACAGTGTATGTATAATGAATGTATGATTTCTGTACAGTGTATGTATAATGGAGGTATGATTGCTGTACAGTGTATGTATAATGGAGGTATGGTTGCTGTACAGTGTATGTATAATGGATGTATGATTGCTGTACAGTGTATGTATAATGGATGTATGATTGCTGTACAGTGTATGTATAATGGAGGTATGATTGCTGTACAGTGTATGTATACTGAATGTATGATTGCTGTACAGTGTATGTATAATGGAGGTATGATTGCTGTACAGTGTATGTATAATGAATGTATGATTGCTGTACAGTGTATGTATAATGGAGGTATGATTGCTGTACAGTGTATGTATAATGGAGGTATGATTGCTGTACAGTGTATGTATAATGGAGGCATGATTGCTGTACAGTGTATGTATAATGGATGTATGATTGCTGTACAGTGTATGTATAATGGAGGTATGATTGCTGTACAGTGTATGTATAATGGAGCCTCCAATCTAAAAAAAAAGCCTCCAATCCCCAAAAAAGTTTTAATAAAGTTTTTCATTTTGTTTGTATTGATATTTATATGAGTGTAGGTCTGTTTATGTATGTGTGCATGCAAGCAAGAGGGGCTGAAACGTCGCACTGTTTGACATGTGGAATAAATAGTTATTTTTTGGATATTTGGAGTGCCGCACCATTTTTGAAGTTATCAATTGGCTGTGATCGAGCCTGAGGAGCTGGCACCCGCCTACTGTGGTAAAGTAGTGCTGCATTTTTTTCGACATTATATATATATATATATATATATATATATATATATCTATATATCTATATAAACACACACACGCGTGTGCGGCATGAGTTTGTGCTTTAGGGTGCACACTCCTCTACACCCCTCTGTCACCCATGTACACTCCTCTACACCCCTCTGTCACCCATGTACACTCCTCTACACCCCTCTGTCACCCATGTACACTCCTCTATACCCCTCTGTCACCCATGTACACCCATCTGTCACCCATGTACACTCCTCTACACCCCTCTGTCACCCATGTACACCCATCTGTCACTCATGTACACTCCTCTAAACCCCTCTGTACACTCCTCTACAGGCTGAAGGTTTATATAAAAAAGATGGCTCCGGGGGGGCGGGGGCTCGGGCCCCTTACTGGTGAACTAGCTGTACCCCCTGATAGCCATGAGAGCTGCTAGTGACCTACTGCTGCTAGGGGGGGCACAAGGGGGGGCCAATCATGATGTAGGGGGGGCCGTGGCCCCCTCTGCCCCCCCCCCTAGAGACGCCACTGAGAAGACCTGCTGTTACTACTTTGTAAGAGAGGGCACTTTGGTTTTCTTTTATTGCAATTTAAGTTGTTAGTTAATGAAAAATAATAAATATTGTTTTATATATAACTACAGTTAAGGGGAATGTTTTATCAGTTATTCTGCCTAAACATCGGGCAGCATAAAACTGGTGCAGACATCACGATCCCAGGACACCAGGAAAAACACTGAGACACTCGGTCATTCAGAGTCATCTTAGATTGAAAATCCTGCTGAAACCCCGGAAATGAGTCCCTGGGGCTGGTCCCAGCGGGGCGGGTGACGCATCTCTCCCTATGCCAATGGTCTCCAAACTGTGGACCTCCAGCTGTTGCTTAACTAAAACTCCCAGCAAAACTACAACTCCCAGCATGCCCAGACCATTTTTGGAACAACTAGCAGTCCACAGTTTGTAGCCCTAGTCCCTATACAGTTACATTCCTGGCTTCTGCACTACTACTGGAATTGTGTTCCTGGTATCTGGCACTTCCGGGTCAGGTGACGTCATAACTAGCCATCCAATCAGAGGCTGAGGCTGGACATTGCTTCGGCCCATAACTGAATGAGCAGCTGTGTAACGTCACCTAACCCAGAAGCGCTGGACACTGGGAACTGAATTTCGTGATTCTGGCGGTAGCGCAAGAGCAAGGAAGAGAGGGTTTTTTTATACTGTCTTCCCCAAGCGTTAATACCACATTTCTGCCACAACATAGCTTTCTTATGGAGGCCTGGCAAATCAAATGTCAGGCTTCCCTGTCCCTTCCCTGCTGCCGGCGGCTGCCACAATGACACAATGCTGTGGGGCTGGTATGATCATTTTTTCAGGGTTGGTTTTTAGCCCCAGTTCTGCCCTGGGTGGAGAGAGATATATCTAGCTAAGGCTGCATTCACACCACAATTGTTACAAACCGGATCTGGCTGGGAGATGTGAAAACCAGGCGCTCCCGTATCTCAGCCGGACCCGGACCACATCTCGTTTGAAGGAGCCGACCGGAGTCAGATAATGACTCCAGTCGGCTCAGTTTTGCCCCGTATCCAGATTTGTGACCGTACTTAAAACTGTAGTATACCACGGTTTTAAGTCTGGTCACAAAACCGGATATGGGGCAAAAATAAGCCGACCGGAGTCACTATTTGACTCCGGTCGGCTCATTCAAATGAGATGAGATGGGGTCCGGGTCCGGCTGAGATACGGGAGTGCCTGGTTTTCACATATCCCTATCGGATCCGGTCCCGTATGTAACAATCGTGGGGTGAATACAGCCTAATGTGGAATGGAGGTAGAAGTGGGAAGAAGCCTGCCTACCTACCTAATATATTAAGGCTGAACATTTACTTAGCTAAGAAGGGGAGAGGGAAGGGGGGCACCTTTGTAGTGTTGGTATCTATCTGTATATGATCACTGTATGGAGTTAACCTTGGTCTCTGCCTAGTGGATTTTTTTCAGTAGCAGTGCGGGGATATTAGTCATTCTGCGGTGATACTGGTCATGATGTGGCGATATTACTTGTCCCTTGTATAGTGATATTGATAATTTCAATGTCAATTCACAGGATTTGGTCAGTAACAGTATGACGGTAATATGTATGGGCATAATATTCCTCCTTGTATACTGGTAATATTGGTTTCAGTATACAGGATTTGGCTAGTAACAGTATGATGGTAATATGTATGGGGATAATATTCCTCCTTGTATACTGGTATTATTGGTAATATTACTCTCAACATACAGGATTTGGTCAGTAACAGTATCATGGTAATATGTATGGTGATAATTTTTCTCCTTGTATACTGGCATTATTGTTAATATTGCTATCAATATACCGGATTTTCACATATAGCCTTTTTAAAACATTGCTGCCATTTTTCATTATAAGCAGGGCCGGTGTTATGGCGGGGCAAACCAGGCAATTGCCTAGGGCCCCCATCCCCCAGGGGTCCTGCCGTCTGCTCAGTAGGGGGGGGGGCAACTGTTTTAAAGTGGCCGCAGCGTTGGCTTCTTGTTAAAGATTAGCAGGGGGGCAACTTTAAAACAGTGATCAGCTCCGGGCCCCGTGCCCGCAGGGGGGCCCCGTCACATTCGGGACATCCCTGTGTCCCGAAAAATCTTTTCAGGCCACAAGGATGCCCCGTTTACTTCATAGCGGCCCCGCGTTAACTTTAAAAACGCTGGGGCCGTTGGGAGGAAGCGCACGCAGTGACGGCACTGACGTCACGTGCGTGCGCCCATAGCAACAGTACAGCAGAGCGCAGCTGTGAGGAGGACGTGCGGGTATGGTAAGTGACCTGCGGTCATCTTCAGTGTTCCGACCGCTGCTCCCGGGATGGCCCATAGGCCATAGCAGTAGATCGTGACCGGGATGGCCCATAGGCCATAGCAGTAGATCGTGATCCAGGAGCGGTGGTCGGAATACTCAAGTGGGGCAGTAAACAGGCATACAGCCTCCAGCCATACATTGTATATGGCTGAAGGCTGTATGTCTGTAGGGGAACATTAGTTGCACTATAATTCCACCACATTTGGTGCAGTATAGTTCCCCCACATTAAGTGCAGTCACTTAATGTGGGGATCTATACTGCACCAAATGTGGTGGAATTATAGTGCACCTAATGTGGGGGAACTATACTGAACCTAATGTGGGGAATTATACTGCACCTAATGTGGGGGAACTATACTGCACCTAATGTGGGGAATTATACTGCACCTAATGTGAGGGAACTATACTGCACCTAATGTGGGGGAACTATACTGCACCTAATGTGGGGGAACTACTGTATACTGCACCTAATGTGGGGAAACTACTGTACTTCACCTAATGTGGGGAACTACTGTATACTGCACCTAATGTGGGGAACTACTGTATACTGCACCTAATGTGGGAGGACTACTGTATACTGCACCTAATGTGGGGCAACTACTGTATACTGCACCTAATGTGGGGAAACTACTGTACTTCACCTAATGTGGGGAACTACTGTATACTGCACCTAATGTGGGGGGACTACTGTATACTGCACCTAATGTGGGGGGGGACTACTGTATACTGCACCTAATGTGGGGGGGGACTACTGTATACTGCACCTAATGTGGGGGGACTACTGTATACTGCACCTAATGTGGGGGGACTACTGTATACTGCACCTAATGTGGGGAACTACTGTATACTCCACCTAATGTGGGGGGACTATTGTATACTGCACCTAATGTGGGAAACTACTGTATACTGCACCTAATGTGGAGGGACTACTGTATACTGCACCTAATGTGGAGGGACTACTGTATACTGCACCTAATGTGGGAGACTATACTGCACCTAATGTGGGGAACTATACTGCCGACCTAATGTGGGGGAACTATACTGCCGACCTAATGTGGGGGAACTATACTGCCAACCTAATGTGGGGGAACTATACTGCACCTAATGTGGGGGAACTATACTGCACCTAATGTGGGGAGAACTATACTGCACCTAATGTGGGGAGAACTATACTGCACCTAATGTGGGGAGAACTATACTGCACCTAATGTGGGGGAACTATACTGCACCTAATGTGGGGAGAACTATACTGCACCTAATGTGGGGAACTATACTGCACCTAATGTGGAGGGAACTATACTGCACCTAATGTGGGGGGAACTATACTGCACCTAATGTGGGGAACTATACTGCACCTAATGTGGGGAACTATACTGCACCTAATGTGGGGAGAACTATACTGCACCTAATGTGGGGAGAACTATACTGCACCTAATGTGGGGGCACTATACTGCACCTAATGTGGAGGGAACTATACTGCACCTAATGTGGGGAGAACTATACTGCACCTAATGTGGGGAGAACTATACTGCACCTAATGTGGGGAACTATACTGCACCTAATGTGGAGGGAACTATAGCCTAATGTGGAGAACTATACTGCACCTAATGTGGAGAGCTATACTGCACCTAATGTGGGGAACTATACTGCACCTAATGTGGGGAGAACTATACTGCACCTAATGTGGGGGAACTATACTGCACCTAATGTGGGGGAACTATACTGCACCTAATGTGGGGAGAACTATACTGCACCTAATGTGGGGAGAACTATACTGCACCTAATGTGGAGGGAACTATACTGCACCTAATGTGGAGGGAACTATACTGCACCTAATGTGGGGAACTATACTGCACCTAATGTGGGGAACTATACTGCACCTAATGTGGGGGAACTATACTGCACCTAATGTGGGGGAACTATACTGCACCTAATGTGGAGGGAACTATACTGCACCTAATGTGGGGGAACTATACTGCACCTAATGTGGAGGGAACTATACTGCACCTAATGTGGGGAACTATACTGCACCAATGTGGGGAGAACTATACTGCACCTAATGTGGGGGATCTATACTGCACCTAATGTGGGGAACTATACTGCACCTAATGTGGGGGACTATACTGCACCTAATGTGGGGAGAACTATACTGCACCTAATGTGGAGGGAACTATACTGCACCTAATGTGGGGAACTATACTGCACCAATGTGTGGGACTATACTGCACCTAATGTGGGGAACTATACTGCACCAATGTGGGGAGAACTATACTGCACCTAATGTGGGGGATCTATACTGCACCTAATGTGGGGGAACTATACTGCACCTAATGTGGGGAGAACTATACTGCACCTAATGTGGAGGGAACTATACTGCACCTAATGTGGGGAGAACTATACTGCACCTAATGTGGGGAACTATACTGCACCTAATGTGGGGAACTATACTGCACCTAATGTGGGGGAACTATACTGCACCTAATGTGGGGAGAACTATACTGCACCTAATGTGGGGAGAACTATACTGCACCAATGTGTGGGACTACACTGCACCTAATGTGGGGGAACTATACTGCACCTAATGTGGGGAGAACTATACTGCACCTAATGTGGGGAGAACTATACTGCACCTAATGTGGAGGGAACTATACTGCACCTAATATGGGGAGAACTATACTGCACCTAATGTGGGGGAACTATACTGCACCTAATGTGAGGAACTATACTGCACCTAATGTGGGGGAACTATACTGCACCTAATGAGGGGGGGATTATATACTGCACCTAATGTGGGGGAACTATACTGCCAACCTAATGTGGGGAGCTATACTGCACCTAATGTGGAGGGAACTGTACTGCACCTAATGTGGAGAGCTATACTGTACCTAATGTGGGGAACTATACTGCACCTAATGTGGGGGCACTATACTGCACCTAATGAGGGGGGGGGGGGACTATATACCTCACCTAATGTGGGGGAACTATACTGTCCACCTAATGTGGGGAGCTATACTGTACCTAATGAGGGGGGGGGGAGGACTATATATTGCACCTAATGTGGGGGAACTATACTGCCAACCTAATGTGGGGATCTATACTGCACCTAATGTGGAGGGAACTGTACTGCACCTAATGTGGAGAGCTATACTGCAACTAATGTGGAGAACTATACTGCACCTAATGTGGAGAACTATACTGCACCTAATGTGGGGAGAACTATACTGCACCTAATGTGGGGAGAACTATACTGCACCTAATGTGGGGAGAACTATACTGCACCTAATGTGGGGAGAACTATACTGCACCTAATGTGGGGGACTATACTGCACCTAATGTGGGGAGAACTATACTGCACCTAATGTGGGGGAACTATACTGTACCTAATATGGGGAGAACTATACTGCACCTGAAGTGGGGGAACTATACAGCCAACCTAATGTGGGGGAACTATACTGCACCTAATGTGGGGGACTGTACTGCACCCAATGTGGGGGACTATACTGCACCTAATGTGGGGAGAACTATACTGCACCTAATGTGAAGAGCTATACTGCACCTAATGTGGGGGAACTATACTGCACCTAATGTGGGGAACTACACTGCACCTAATGTGGGGGAACTATACTGCACCTAATGAGGGGGGACTATATACTGCACCTAATGTGGGGGAACTATACTGCCAACCTAATGTGGGGAGCTATACTGCACCTAATGTGGAGGGAACTGTACTGCACCTAATGTGGAGAGCTATACTGTACCTAATGTGGTGAACTATACTGCATCTAATGTGCGGGAACTATACTGCACCTAATGAGGGGGGGGGGTGGGGATTAAATACTGCACCTAATGTGGGGGAACTATAATGCCAGCCTAATGTGGAGAGCTATACTGCACCTAATGTGCAGGGAACTGTACTGCACCTAATGTGGAGAGCTATACTGTACCTAATGTGGGGAACTATACTGCACCTAATGTGGGGGCACTATACTGCACCTAATGAGGGGGGGGGGACTATATACTGCACCTAATGTGGGGGAACTATACTGTCAACCTAATGTGGGGAGCTATACTGTACCTAATGAGGGGGGGGGGAGGACTATATATTGCACCTAATGTGGGGGAACTATACTGCCAACCTAATGTGGGGATCTATACTGCACCTAATGTGGAGGGAACTGTACTGCACCTAATGTGGAGAGCTATACTGCAACTAATGTGGAGAACTATACTGCACCTAATGTGGAGAACTATACTGCACCTAATGTGGGGAGAACTATACTGCACCTAATGTGGGGAGAACTATACTGCACCTAATGTGGGGAGAACTATACTGCACCTAATGTGGGGAGAACTATACTGCACCTAATGTGGGGGACTATACTGCACCTAATGTGGGGAGAACTATACTGCACCTAATGTGGGGGAACTATACTGTACCTAATATGGGGAGAACTATACTGCACCTGAAGTGGGGGAACTATACAGCCAACCTAATGTGGGGGAACTATACTGCACCTAATGTGGGGGACTGTACTGCACCCAATGTGGGGGACTATACTGCACCTAATGTGGGGAGAACTATACTGCAACTAATGTGAAGAGCTATACTGCACCTAATGTGGGGGAACTATACTGCACCTAATGTGGGGAACTATACTGCACCTAATGTGGGGAACTACACTGCACCTAATGTGGGGGAACTATACTGCACCTAATGAGGGGGGACTATATACTGCACCTAATGTGGGGGAACTATACTGCCAACCTAATGTGGGGAGCTATACTGCACCTAATGTGGAGGGAACTGTACTGCACCTAATGTGGAGAGCTATACTGTACCTAATGTGGTGAACTATACTGCATCTAATGTGCGGGAACTATACTGCACCTAATGAGGGGGGGGGGGGGATTATATACTGCACCTAATGTGGGGGAACTATAATGCCAGCCTAATGTGGAGAGCTATACTGCACCTAATGTGCAGGGAACTGTCCTGCACCTAATGTGGAGAGCTATACTGCACCTAATGTGGAGAGCTATACTGCACCTAGTGTGGGGAGAACTATACTGCACCTAATGTGGGGAGAACTATACTGCACCTAATGTGGGGAGAACTATACTGCACCTAATGTGGGGAGAACTATACTGCACCTAATGTGGGGAGAACTATACTGCACCTAATGTGGGGAGAACTATACTGCACCTAATGTGGGGAGAACTATACTGCACCTAATGTGGGGAGAACTATACTGCACCTAATGTGGGGGAACTATACTGTATCTAATGTGGGGAGAACTATACTGCACGTGAAGTGGGGGAACTATACTGCACCTAATGTGGGGAGAACTATACTGCACCTAATGTGGGGAACTATACTGCACTTAATGTGGGGAACTATACTGCACCTAATGTGGAGAGCTATACTGCACCTAATGTGGGGAGAACTATACTGCACCTAATGTGGGGGAACTATACTGCACCTAATGTGGGGAGAACTATACTGCACCTAATGTGGGGAGAACTATACTGCACCTAATGTGGGGAGAACTATACTGCACCTAATGTGGCGGACTATACTGCACCTAATGTGGGGGAACTATACTGTACCTAATGTGGTTAGAACTATACTGCACCTAAAGTGGGGGAACTATACAGCACCTGAAGTGGGGGAACTATACTGCACCTTATGTGGGGGACTATACTGCACCTAATGTGGGGGACTATACTGCACCTAATGTGGGGGACTATACTGCACCTAATGTGGGGGACTATACTGCACCTAATGTGGGGGAACTATACTGCACCTAATGTGGGGAGAACTATACTGCACCTGAAGTGGGGGAACTATACTGCACCTAATGTGGGGAGAACTATACTGCACCTAATGAGGGGGACTATACTGCACCTAATGTGGGGGAACTATACTGCACCTAATGTGGGGGAACTATACTGCACACCTAATGTGGGGGAGCTATACTCTTTACCTAATGTGGGGGGAACTATACAAAAATATAAAATTGTACTATTTTGATCCCTATAACTCTTATTTTTCTGTATATGGGGATGTGAGGGTCATTTTTTGCGCTGTGATTTGTAGTTTTTATCGGTACCATTTTTGTTTTGATGGGACTTTTCAATAGCTTTTTAGATATTTTTTTTATAGTATTTGAAGTGACCAAAATTGTTCAAATCTAGTTAGTGCACTACTATGACTTTTGGGGCCCCACTTTTGATTTTGCCTAAGGCCATGCTAAGCCTAAAACCGGCCCTGATTATAAGGGAGTGTTGTGCCATTTTACTTTTTGAATTTGTGGTGGACTATGATCAGGTCTTGGTCGCTGACACCACTTTATTGAAAAATTTGGCAAAGTACTGGTGTATTCCTTCTGTGATATATATATATATAGCCACGCAAAGTGATACGCCTGTGCTCGGTGGCTGTTTGCCGGCACAATGACACAATGCTGTGGGGCTGGTATACAGTAATTTCCAGGGCTGGATTTCATCCCCAGTCCGGCCCTGTCCCAAGGATAGGGGATAAGTTTCAGATTGCGGGGGTCCGACCGCTGGGGGGCCCCGTGATCTCCTGTACGGGGCCCTGGCTCGCTGGCCAGATAGCGCAGGTTGACCGCCAGATGAAGGGGCAGCCGACACGCCCCCTCAAAAAAAGCGCTATAGCAGAGCCAGAAATTGCCAAAGGCAGCGCTGCATCAGTCCCCCAAAAAATGTGAGTTCCTGGATTTAAATATCTATATTCAGGATGGCTGTTCGCATACTGCCAACTATTTTAAGGAGGTGAATGCAAACAGATACCTCGACTTTAACAGTTGCCATCTTAAATAATGGAAGAAGAACATTCCATTCGGTCAAATGAAAAGAATCCGAAGGAATTGTTCTTCCACACAAAAATACCTACAACAACTAGAGAACCTGGAGGATCGTTTTAAACAAAAAGGGTATCCCAAACCCCTTATACAAGGAGCACGCCAGAGAGTGGACGAATTAGAACAAAGTGCTTGCTTGAAAAATAATAAACAGGGTAATGCAGAGGGGGGTTATAATGATGAATTTGATTCTGTTTTTCTAACTAGGTATTACACTTCACACACCAATATTTTTTTATAATTTTTTTTTATTTTTTTTTTGTATAGGTAATATCACCAGCTCATATTATTGTGTCATGATTACTGGCACCATATGTAGTCCCCCAGTTATTCTTCTTTAGATGTTTTCCGTGTCCTGTGCAGTATCTCTCCCAGAAGTCCACTTGATGGCCCCCGTGGTGGTCTACACCCCGAAGTCATCAATTTTTACTCTAAGAGAGAGTGTGCAGCTGTTTCTGGAGACGGTCAACAATAACCTCTGCATGGTGGAATAATAGGTCACGATGTTTATCAGGATCAGTAGAAGCATCACCCACTCGATGATTATGATGGGGATTTCACGGATCTCGTCCCAGTCTTCATCATTATGGAATAATTCCTTTAATGTTTCATATCCAAAATAGAAAACTACACAGACAAAAGTCAGGCCACAGCAGGTGCATCTACTATGGTGGATGACTTTTTTTGCTCCTGGTAATTTATACATCTGGATGGACTGCCCAAGGTAGTATAAGGCTTCACATGTAATGGAAATTATCGTGCTGACAAAGTGTATCCTGGGATATTCTTCGGGGGACAATACATGCATAACAGCTGTGGAAAAACAGGAGGCCCACACAATGGCCAGCAGGATCCTCTGGATCAGGACCTGATGACCCCTGAACTCTTCAGTATGCATAACCATATACTTATAAATAAGAAAGGTTAGTACCAAAGTGCCAATGGACGTCCCTATGAATCCAATTCTGAATAATATGCTTTCGGGAAAGACATTTCCCACGTCACTGTGAAGGAAAAGAAACCAATGTTATTATGGATATTTCCTCACTCCCAACCCATGAAATAAGAATCATTTGCTTGTTTATCTTACCTGATGCTCATCAGTGGCGAGGCTGCATGGCCGAGGACGACCGTCATGATGTAGCTGGTGGCAAGCCAGGCCGCACACCAAAACGCCAACAGGAGGGGGACGAACCCCAGTCCTTTTAGCTCCATTTCAGACAAGTAGAAAAAGAAGACGCTAATCTCACTATTCTCACTAATCGCACTGGAACAGACTGAAGGCTCGGGCGGCTGTCAGTGGGATGTCAGGCCTCCAGCTGTCTATGACATCACATGTGACATGTCAGAATGACTGCTTGTTTCTTTGAGCTGCCATGATTTAGTATCTGCTATAGACAGAACCTGATGTTTTTACTATGGACCTTACAGACCTCAGAACCCAAGTAATTAGTGCAGGGGCTCCATTTTGATCATCTCATATTTCACATTATTTGAGTTCCAGGGCTCAGATACATTTGCACCCTCTATAGCAGTGGTCTTCAAGCTGTGAACCCCCAACCGCTGCAGAACCACAACTCCCAGCATGCCCAGACAGCAACTTTGCATAAGGAAATAGTCTAATTAAACTTTTCTTATATATAGAATCCCTGAAATCTCCAATCTCTCCTTTTATTGCTTTATGATCTGTGTTACTTATTTGTAAAAAACAATGTTTGTGATTGTCTTCCCCCCACACACTTATGGGCTATCTCTTCAAACGACTTTATTTGACCTAAAGCGTATAATTGATTTACATAAATAAGCCCCTTTTCATCCAAAAGAGTGAATCTTTAATTTTAAGGAACTCTTTAAGTGCTTTATTCGACCATAATGAAGTAAAGTCAAAACTCCATGTGATTTAAAAAATAAATTTAAGTTCCCCCCATACTTAATTATCTAGATATGCATGGGTGTAGTGAGTATCCCAGCTTCCAAAATCTCAAAAATATCCTTCATTTTTCAGAGGCTTTTTCAAAAATGAAAGAAGCGATCTGATTGGTTGCTATGGGCAACTCAGAAACTTTTCCTCTGGGCAGGTTTTGATAAATCTCCCTCTATGGGGGAGATTCATTAAGACCAGTGTAGAGGAAGAGTTGTGCAGTTGCCCATAGCAACCAGATTGCTTCTTTCATTTTTCACAATGCCTTTGCAAAATGAAAGAAGCGATCTGATTGGTTGCTATGGGCAACTCAGCATATTTTCCTGGAAAAGTTTCTGAGTTGCCCATAGCAACCAATCAGATTACTTCCTTCATTTTTCAGAGACTTTTTCAAAAATGAAAGAAGCGATCTGATTGGTTGCTATGGGCAACTCAGCAGCTTTCCCCATAGACCACAATGGGCCTACTGGTTTCAATGGGCAAAAAATCAGAGTTAATGCACTAGACACAGTTCTCTATACCATTAACCCCTTCCCGACCTATGACATACCTGTACGTCATGGGTGGCAAGGTGTTCCCGACCCATGACATACAGGTACGTCATGAACATTTTTGCCGCTACTCCCGGCATCCCGCAGCGCCCGGTAAGATGGTGGCTATCACTGATAGCCAGCCATCTTACCATGCGACCACGGGGGGTTTCATCCCCCACCCCCCCCCCCAGCGATCGCTGCTATCAGCTGGTCAACTCTGACTAGCTAATAGCAGCGTTTCGCTATCAGAATATTTAGCAGCGCGGTGTGTAAGTCCCGATCACGGGGATCGGGACACACACCGCTCTGCTAAGTGTCCCTTACCCATCCCCCGGCATCACTTACCCGACCATGCGGTGTCCCGAGTGGTCCCGTTGCGAGCGACGTCCTCCAGGCGGTCCCGGCGGCGCTGCGTCCCGGCGGCGCAGGTTGACCGCCAGATGAAGGGGCAGCCGACACGCCCCCTCAAAAAAAGCGCTATAGCAGAGCCAGAAATTGCCAAAGGCAGCGCTGCATCAGTCCCCAAAAAATGTGAGTTCCTGGATTTAAATATCTATATTCAGGATGGCTGTTCGCATACTGCCAACTATTTTAAGGAGGTGAATGCAAACAGATACCTCGACTTTAACAGTTGCCATCTTAAATAATGGAAGAAGAACATTCCATTCGGTCAAATGAAAAGAATCCGAAGGAATTGTTCTTCCACACAAAAATACCTACAACAACTAGAGAACCTGGAGGATCGTTTTAAACAAAAAGGGTATCCCAAACCCCTTATACAAGGAGCACGCCAGAGAGTGGACGAATTAGAACAAAGTGCTTGCTTGAAAAATAATAAACAGGGTAATGCAGAGGGGGGTTATAATGATGAATTTGATTCTGTTTTTCTAACTAGGTATTACACTTCACACACCAATATTTTTTTATAATTTTTTTTTATTTTTTTTTGTATAGGTAATATCACCAGCTCATATTATTGTGTCATGATTACTGGCACCATATGTAGTCCCCCAGTTATTCTTCTTTAGATGTTTTCCGTGTCCTGTGCAGTATCTCTCCCAGAAGTCCACTTGATGGCCCCCGTGGTGGTCTACACCCCGAAGTCATCAATTTTTACTCTAAGAGAGAGTGTGCAGCTGTTTCTGGAGACGGTCAACAATAACCTCTGCATGGTGGAATAATAGGTCACGATGTTTATCAGGATCAGTAGAAGCATCACCCACTCGATGATTATGATGGGGATTTCACGGATCTCGTCCCAGTCTTCATCATTATGGAATAATTCCTTTAATGTTTCATATCCAAAATAGAAAACTACACAGACAAAAGTCAGGCCACAGCAGGTGCATCTACTATGGTGGATGACTTTTTTTGCTCCTGGTAATTTATACATCTGGATGGACTGCCCAAGGTAGTATAAGGCTTCACATGTAATGGAAATTATCGTGCTGACAAAGTGTATCCTGGGATATTCTTCGGGGGACAATACATGCATAACAGCTGTGGAAAAACAGGAGGCCCACACAATGGCCAGCAGGATCCTCTGGATCAGGACCTGATGACCCCTGAACTCTTCAGTATGCATAACCATATACTTATAAATAAGAAAGGTTAGTACCAAAGTGCCAATGGACGTCCCTATAAATCCAATTCTGAATAATATGCTTTCGGGAAAGACATTTCCCACGTCACTGTGAAGGAAAAGAAACCAATGTTATTATGGATATTTCCTCACTCCCAACCCATGAAATAAGAATCATTTGCTTGTTTATCTTACCTGATGCTCATCAGTGGCGAGGCTGCATGGCCGAGGACGACCGTCATGATGTAGCTGGTGGCAAGCCAGGCCGCACACCAAAACGCCAACAGGAGGGGGACGAACCCCAGTCCTTTTAGCTCCATTTCAGACAAGTAGAAAAAGAAGACGCTAATCTCACTATTCTCACTAATCGCACTGGAACAGACTGAAGGCTCGGGCGGCTGTCAGTGGGATGTCAGGCCTCCAGCTGTCTATGACATCACATGTGACATGTCAGAATGACTGCTTGTTTCTTTGAGCTGCCATGATTTAGTATCTGCTATAGACAGAACCTGATGTTTTTACTATGGACCTTACAGACCTCAGAACCCAAGTAATTAGTGCAGGGGCTCCATTTTGATCATCTCATATTTCACATTATTTGAGTTCCAGGGCTCAGATACATTTGCACCCTCTATAGCAGTGGTCTTCAAGCTGTGAACCCCCAACCGCTGCAGAACCACAACTCCCAGCATGCCCAGACAGCAACTTTGCATAAGGAAATAGTCTAATTAAACTTTTCTTATATATAGAATCCCTGAAATCTCCAATCTCTCCTTTTATTGCTTTATGATCTGTGTTACTTATTTGTAAAAAACAATGTTTGTGATTGTCTTCCCCCCACACACTTATGGGCTATCTCTTCAAACGACTTTATTTGACCTAAAGCGTATAATTGATTTACATAAATAAGCCCCTTTTCATCCAAAAGAGTGAATCTTTAATTTTAAGGAACTCTTTAAGTGCTTTATTCGACCATAATGAAGTAAAGTCAAAACTCCATGTGATTTAAAAAATAAATTTAAGTTCCCCCCATACTTAATTATCTAGATATGCATGGGTGTAGTGAGTATCCCAGCTTCCAAAATCTCAAAAATATCCTTCATTTTTCAGAGGCTTTTTCAAAAATGAAAGAAGCGATCTGATTGGTTGCTATGGGCAACTCAGAAACTTTTCCTCTGGGCAGGTTTTGATAAATCTCCCTCTATGGGGGAGATTCATTAAGACCAGTGTAGAGGAAGAGTTGTGCAGTTGCCCATAGCAACCAGATTGCTTCTTTCATTTTTCACAATGCCTTTGCAAAATGAAAGAAGCGATCTGATTGGTTGCTATGGGCAACTCAGCATATTTTCCTGGAAAAGTTTCTGAGTTGCCCATAGCAACCAATCAGATTACTTCCTTCATTTTTCAGAGACTTTTTCAAAAATGAAAGAAGCGATCTGATTGGTTGCTATGGGCAACTCAGCAGCTTTCCCCATAGACCACAATGGGCCTACTGGTTTCAATGGGCAAAAAATCAGAGTTAATGCACTAGACACAGTTCTCTATACCATTAACCCCTTCCCGACCTATGACATACCTGTACGTCATGGGTGGCAAGGTGTTCCCGACCCATGACATACAGGTACGTCATGAACATTTTTGCCGCTACTCGCGGCATCCCGCAGCGCCCGGTAAGATGGTGGCTATCACTGATAGCCAGCCATCTTACCATGCGACCACGGGGGGTTTCATCCCCCACCCCCCCCCCAGCGATCGCTGCTATCAGCTGGTCAACTCTGACTAGCTAATAGCAGCGTTTCGCTATCAGAATATTTAGCAGCGCGGTGTGTAAGTCCCGATCACGGGGATCGGGACACACACCGCTCTGCTAAGTGTCCCTTACCCATCCCCCGGCATCACTTACCCGACCATGCGGTGTCCCGAGTGGTCCCGTTGCGAGCGACGTCCTCCAGGCGGTCCCGGCGGCGCTGCGTCCCGGCGGCGCAGGTTGACCGCCAGATGAAGGGGCAGCCGACACGCCCCCTCAAAAAAAGCGCTATAGCAGAGCCAGAAATTGCCAAAGGCAGCGCTGCATCAGTCCCCCAAAAAATGTGAGTTCCTGGATTTAAATATCTATATTCAGGATGGCTGTTCGCATACTGCCAACTATTTTAAGGAGGTGAATGCAAACAGATACCTCGACTTTAACAGTTGCCATCTTAAATAATGGAAGAAGAACATTCCATTCGGTCAAATGAAAAGAATCCGAAGGAATTGTTCTTCCACACAAAAATACCTACAACAACTAGAGAACCTGGAGGATGGTTGTAAACAAAAAGGGTATCCCAAACCCCTTATACAAGGAGCACGCCAGAGAGTGGACGAATTAGAACAAAGTGCTTGCTTGAAAAATAATAAACAGGGTAATGCAGAGGGGGGTTATAATGATGAATTTGATTCTGTTTTTCTAACTAGGTATTACACTTCACACACCAATATTTTTTTATAATTTTTTTTTTTTTTGTATAGGTAATATCACCAGCTCATATTATTGTGTCATGATTACTGGCACCATATGTAGTCCCCCAGTTATTCTTCTTTAGATGTTTTCCGTGTCCTGTGCAGTATCTCTCCCAGAAGTCCACTTGATGGCCCCCGTGGTGGTCTACACCCCGAAGTCATCAATTTTTACTCTAAGAGAGAGTGTGCAGCTGTTTCTGGAGACGGTCAACAATAACCTCTGCATGGTGGAATAATAGGTCACGATGTTTATCAGGATCAGTAGAAGCATCACCCACTCGATGATTATGATGGGGATTTCACGGATCTCGTCCCAGTCTTCATCATTATGGAATAATTCCTTTAATGTTTCATATCCAAAATAGAAAACTACACAGACAAAAGTCAGGCCACAGCAGGTGCATCTACTATGGTGGATGACTTTTTTTGCTCCTGGTAATTTATACATCTGGATGGACTGCCCAAGGTAGTATAAGGCTTCACATGTAATGGAAATTATCGTGCTGACAAAGTGTATCCTGGGATATTCTTCGGGGGACAATACATGCATAACAGCTGTGGAAAAACAGGAGGCCCACACAATGGCCAGCAGGATCCTCTGGATCAGGACCTGATGACCCCTGAACTCTTCAGTATGCATAACCATATACTTATAAATAAGAAAGGTTAGTACCAAAGTGCCAATGGACGTCCCTATAAATCCAATTCTGAATAATATGCTTTCGGGAAAGACATTTCCCATGTCACTGTGAAGGAAAAGAAACCAATGTTATTATGGATATTTCCTCACTCCCAACCCATGAAATAAGAATCATTTGCTTGTTTATCTTACCTGATGCTCATCAGTGGCGAGGCTGCATGGCCGAGGACGACCGTCATGATGTAGCTGGTGGCAAGCCAGGCCGCACACCAAAACGCCAACAGGAGGGGGACGAACCCCAGTCCTTTTAGCTCCATTTCAGACAAGTAGAAAAAGAAGACGCTAATCTCACTATTCTCACTAATCGCACTGGAACAGACTGAAGGCTCGGGCGGCTGTCAGTGGGATGTCAGGCCTCCAGCTGTCTATGACATCACATGTGACATGTCAGAATGACTGCTTGTTTCTTTGAGCTGCCATGATTTAGTATCTGCTATAGACAGAACCTGATGTTTTTACTATGGACCTTACAGACCTCAGAACCCAAGTAATTAGTGCAGGGGCTCCATTTTGATCATCTCATATTTCACATTATTTGAGTTCCAGGGCTCAGATACATTTGCACCCTCTATAGCAGTGGTCTTCAAGCTGTGAACCCCCAACCGCTGCAGAACCACAACTCCCAGCATGCCCAGACAGCAACTTTGCATAAGGAAATAGTCTAATTAAACTTTTCTTATATATAGAATCCCTGAAATCTCCAATCTCTCCTTTTATTGCTTTATGATCTGTGTTACTTATTTGTAAAAAACAATGTTTGTGATTGTCTTCCCCCCACACACTTATGGGCTATCTCTTCAAACGACTTTATTTGACCTAAAGCGTATAATTGATTTACATAAATAAGCCCCTTTTCATCCAAAAGAGTGAATCTTTAATTTTAAGGAACTCTTTAAGTGCTTTATTCGACCATAATGAAGTAAAGTCAAAACTCCATGTGATTTAAAAAATAAATTTAAGTTCCCCCCATACTTAATTATCTAGATATGCATGGGTGTAGTGAGTATCCCAGCTTCCAAAATCTCAAAAATATCCTTCATTTTTCAGAGGCTTTTTCAAAAATGAAAGAAGCGATCTGATTGGTTGCTATGGGCAACTCAGAAACTTTTCCTCTGGGCAGGTTTTGATAAATCTCCCTCTATGGGGGAGATTCATTAAGACCAGTGTAGAGGAAGAGTTGTGCAGTTGCCCATAGCAACCAGATTGCTTCTTTCATTTTTCACAATGCCTTTGCAAAATGAAAGAAGCGATCTGATTGGTTGCTATGGGCAACTCAGCATATTTTCCTGGAAAAGTTTCTGAGTTGCCCATAGCAACCAATCAGATTACTTCCTTCATTTTTCAGAGACTTTTTCAAAAATGAAAGAAGCGATCTGATTGGTTGCTATGGGCAACTCAGCAGCTTTCCCCATAGACCACAATGGGCCTACTGGTTTCAATGGGCAAAAAATCAGAGTTAATGCACTAGACACAGTTCTCTATACCATTAACCCCTTCCCGACCTATGACATACCTGTACGTCATGGGTGGCAAGGTGTTCCCGACCCATGACATACAGGTACGTCATGAACATTTTTGCCGCTACTCGCGGCATCCCGCAGCGCCCGGTAAGATGGTGGCTATCACTGATAGCCAGCCATCTTACCATGCGACCACGGGGGGTTTCATCCCCCACCCCCCCCCCAGCGATCGCTGCTATCAGCTGGTCAACTCTGACTAGCTAATAGCAGCGTTTCGCTATCAGAATATTTAGCAGCGCGGTGTGTAAGTCCCGATCACGGGGATCGGGACACACACCGCTCTGCTAAGTGTCCCTTACCCATCCCCCGGCATCACTTACCCGACCATGCGGTGTCCCGAGTGGTCCCGTTGCGAGCGACGTCCTCCAGGCGGTCCCGGCGGCGCTGCGTCCCGGCGGCGCAGGTTGACCGCCAGATGAAGGGGCAGCCGACACGCCCCCTCAAAAAAAGCGCTATAGCAGAGCCAGAAATTGCCAAAGGCAGCGCTGCATCAGTCCCCCAAAAAATGTGAGTTCCTGGATTTAAATATCTATATTCAGGATGGCTGTTCGCATACTGCCAACTATTTTAAGGAGGTGAATGCAAACAGATACCTCGACTTTAACAGTTGCCATCTTAAATAATGGAAGAAGAACATTCCATTCGGTCAAATGAAAAGAATCCGAAGGAATTGTTCTTCCACACAAAAATACCTACAACAACTAGAGAACCTGGAGGATCGTTTTAAACAAAAAGGGTATCCCAAACCCCTTATACAAGGAGCACGCCAGAGAGTGGACGAATTAGAACAAAGTGCTTGCTTGAAAAATAATAAACAGGGTAATGCAGAGGGGGGTTATAATGATGAATTTGATTCTGTTTTTCTAACTAGGTGTTACACTTCACACACCAATATTTTTTTATAATTTTTTTTTATTTTTTTTTTGTATAGGTAATATCACCAGCTCATATTATTGTGTCATGATTACTGGCACCATATGTAGTCCCCCAGTTATTCTTCTTTAGATGTTTTCCGTGTCCTGTGCAGTATCTCTCCCAGAAGTCCACTTGATGGCCCCCGTGGTGGTCTACACCCCGAAGTCATCAATTTTTACTCTAAGAGAGAGTGTGCAGCTGTTTCTGGAGACGGTCAACAATAACCTCTGCATGGTGGAATAATAGGTCACGATGTTTATCAGGATCAGTAGAAGCATCACCCACTCGATGATTATGATGGGGATTTCACGGATCTCGTCCCAGTCTTCATCATTATGGAATAATTCCTTTAATGTTTCATATCCAAAATAGAAAACTACACAGACAAAAGTCAGGCCACAGCAGGTGCATCTACTATGGTGGATGACTTTTTTTGCTCCTGGTAATTTATACATCTGGATGGACTGCCCAAGGTAGTATAAGGCTTCACATGTAATGGAAATTATCGTGCTGACAAAGTGTATCCTGGGATATTCTTCGGGGGACAATACATGCATAACAGCTGTGGAAAAACAGGAGGCCCACACAATGGCCAGCAGGATCCTCTGGATCAGGACCTGATGACCCCTGAACTCTTCAGTATGCATAACCATATACTTATAAATAAGAAAGGTTAGTACCAAAGTGCCAATGGACGTCCCTATAAATCCAATTCTGAATAATATGCTTTCGGGAAAGACATTTCCCATGTCACTGTGAAGGAAAAGAAACCAATGTTATTATGGATATTTCCTCACTCCCAACCCATGAAATAAGAATCATTTGCTTGTTTATCTTACCTGATGCTCATCAGTGGCGAGGCTGCATGGCCGAGGACGACCGTCATGATGTAGCTGGTGGCAAGCCAGGCCGCACACCAAAACGCCAACAGGAGGGGGACGAACCCCAGTCCTTTTAGCTCCATTTCAGACAAGTAGAAAAAGAAGACGCTAATCTCACTATTCTCACTAATCGCACTGGAACAGACTGAAGGCTCGGGCGGCTGTCAGTGGGATGTCAGGCCTCCAGCTGTCTATGACATCACATGTGACATGTCAGAATGACTGCTTGTTTCTTTGAGCTGCCATGATTTAGTATCTGCTATAGACAGAACCTGATGTTTTTACTATGGACCTTACAGACCTCAGAACCCAAGTAATTAGTGCAGGGGCTCCATTTTGATCATCTCATATTTCACATTATTTGAGTTCCAGGGCTCAGATACATTTGCACCCTCTATAGCAGTGGTCTTCAAGCTGTGAACCCCCAACCGCTGCAGAACCACAACTCCCAGCATGCCCAGACAGCAACTTTGCATAAGGAAATAGTCTAATTAAACTTTTCTTATATATAGAATCCCTGAAATCTCCAATCTCTCCTTTTATTGCTTTATGATCTGTGTTACTTATTTGTAAAAAACAATGTTTGTGATTGTCTTCCCCCCACACACTTATGGGCTATCTCTTCAAACGACTTTATTTGACCTAAAGCGTATAATTGATTTACATAAATAAGCCCCTTTTCATCCAAAAGAGTGAATCTTTAATTTTAAGGAACTCTTTAAGTGCTTTATTCGACCATAATGAAGTAAAGTCAAAACTCCATGTGATTTAAAAAATAAATTTAAGTTCCCCCCATACTTAATTATCTAGATATGCATGGGTGTAGTGAGTATCCCAGCTTCCAAAATCTCAAAAATATCCTTCATTTTTCAGAGGCTTTTTCAAAAATGAAAGAAGCGATCTGATTGGTTGCTATGGGCAACTCAGAAACTTTTCCTCTGGGCAGGTTTTGATAAATCTCCCTCTATGGGGGAGATTCATTAAGACCAGTGTAGAGGAAGAGTTGTGCAGTTGCCCATAGCAACCAGATTGCTTCTTTCATTTTTCACAATGCCTTTGCAAAATGAAAGAAGCGATCTGATTGGTTGCTATGGGCAACTCAGCATATTTTCCTGGAAAAGTTTCTGAGTTGCCCATAGCAACCAATCAGATTACTTCCTTCATTTTTCAGAGACTTTTTCAAAAATGAAAGAAGCGATCTGATTGGTTGCTATGGGCAACTCAGCAGCTTTCCCCATAGACCACAATGGGCCTACTGGTTTCAATGGGCAAAAAATCAGAGTTAATGCACTAGACACAGTTCTCTATACCATTAACCCCTTCCCGACCTATGACATACCTGTACGTCATGGGTGGCAAGGTGTTCCCGACCCATGACATACAGGTACGTCATGAACATTTTTGCCGCTACTCGCGGCATCCCGCAGCGCCCGGTAAGATGGTGGCTATCACTGATAGCCAGCCATCTTACCATGCGACCACGGGGGGTTTCATCCCCCACCCCCCCCCCCAGCGATCGCTGCTATCAGCTGGTCAACTCTGACTAGCTAATAGCAGCGTTTCGCTATCAGAATATTTAGCAGCGCGGTGTGTAAGTCCCGATCACGGGGATCGGGACACACACCGCTCTGCTAAGTGTCCCTTACCCATCCCCCGGCATCACTTACCCGACCATGCGGTGTCCCGAGTGGTCCCGTTGCGAGCGACGTCCTCCAGGCGGTCCCGGCGGCGCTGCGTCCCGGCGGCGCAGGTTGACCGCCAGATGAAGGGGCAGCCGACACGCCCCCTCAAAAAAAGCGCTATAGCAGAGCCAGAAATTGCCAAAGGCAGCGCTGCATCAGTCCCCCAAAAAATGTGAGTTCCTGGATTTAAATATCTATATTCAGGATGGCTGTTCGCATACTGCCAACTATTTTAAGGAGGTGAATGCAAACAGATACCTCGACTTTAACAGTTGCCATCTTAAATAATGGAAGAAGAACATTCCATTCGGTCAAATGAAAAGAATCCGAAGGAATTGTTCTTCCACACAAAAATACCTACAACAACTAGAGAACCTGGAGGATCGTTTTAAACAAAAAGGGTATCCCAAACCCCTTATACAAGGAGCACGCCAGAGAGTGGACGAATTAGAACAAAGTGCTTGCTTGAAAAATAATAAACAGGGTAATGCAGAGGGGGGTTATAATGATGAATTTGATTCTGTTTTTCTAACTAGGTGTTACACTTCACACACCAATATTTTTTTATAATTTTTTTTTTTTTTTTTTTTGTATAGGTAATATCACCAGCTCATATTATTGTGTCATGATTACTGGCACCATATGTAGTCCCCCAGTTATTCTTCTTTAGATGTTTTCCGTGTCCTGTGCAGTATCTCTCCCAGAAGTCCACTTGATGGCCCCCGTGGTGGTCTACACCCCGAAGTCATCAATTTTTACTCTAAGAGAGAGTGTGCAGCTGTTTCTGGAGACGGTCAACAATAACCTCTGCATGGTGGAATAATAGGTCACGATGTTTATCAGGATCAGTAGAAGCATCACCCACTCGATGATTATGATGGGGATTTCACGGATCTCGTCCCAGTCTTCATCATTATGGAATAATTCCTTTAATGTTTCATATCCAAAATAGAAAACTACACAGACAAAAGTCAGGCCACAGCAGGTGCATCTACTATGGTGGATGACTTTTTTTGCTCCTGGTAATTTATACATCTGGATGGACTGCCCAAGGTAGTATAAGGCTTCACATGTAATGGAAATTATCGTGCTGACAAAGTGTATCCTGGGATATTCTTCGGGGGACAATACATGCATAACAGCTGTGGAAAAACAGGAGGCCCACACAATGGCCAGCAGGATCCTCTGGATCAGGACCTGATGACCCCTGAACTCTTCAGTATGCATAACCATATACTTATAAATAAGAAAGGTTAGTACCAAAGTGCCAATGGACGTCCCTATGAATCCAATTCTGAATAATATGCTTTCGGGAAAGACATTTCCCACGTCACTGTGAAGGAAAAGAAACCAATGTTATTATGGATATTTCCTCACTCCCAACCCATGAAATAAGAATCATTTGCTTGTTTATCTTACCTGATGCTCATCAGTGGCGAGGCTGCATGGCCGAGGACGACCGTCATGATGTAGCTGGTGGCAAGCCAGGCCGCACACCAAAACGCCAACAGGAGGGGGACGAACCCCAGTCCTTTTAGCTCCATTTCAGACAAGTAGAAAAAGAAGACGCTAATCTCACTATTCTCACTAATCGCACTGGAACAGACTGAAGGCTCGGGCGGCTGTCAGTGGGATGTCAGGCCTCCAGCTGTCTATGACATCACATGTGACATGTCAGAATGACTGCTTGTTTCTTTGAGCTGCCATGATTTAGTATCTGCTATAGACAGAACCTGATGTTTTTACTATGGACCTTACAGACCTCAGAACCCAAGTAATTAGTGCAGGGGCTCCATTTTGATCATCTCATATTTCACATTATTTGAGTTCCAGGGCTCAGATACATTTGCACCCTCTATAGCAGTGGTCTTCAAGCTGTGAACCCCCAACCGCTGCAGAACCACAACTCCCAGCATGCCCAGACAGCAACTTTGCATAAGGAAATAGTCTAATTAAACTTTTCTTATATATAGAATCCCTGAAATCTCCAATCTCTCCTTTTATTGCTTTATGATCTGTGTTACTTATTTGTAAAAAACAATGTTTGTGATTGTCTTCCCCCCACACACTTATGGGCTATCTCTTCAAACGACTTTATTTGACCTAAAGCGTATAATTGATTTACATAAATAAGCCCCTTTTCATCCAAAAGAGTGAATCTTTAATTTTAAGGAACTCTTTAAGTGCTTTATTCGACCATAATGAAGTAAAGTCAAAACTCCATGTGATTTAAAAAATAAATTTAAGTTCCCCCCATACTTAATTATCTAGATATGCATGGGTGTAGTGAGTATCCCAGCTTCCAAAATCTCAAAAATATCCTTCATTTTTCAGAGGCTTTTTCAAAAATGAAAGAAGCGATCTGATTGGTTGCTATGGGCAACTCAGAAACTTTTCCTCTGGGCAGGTTTTGATAAATCTCCCTCTATGGGGGAGATTCATTAAGACCAGTGTAGAGGAAGAGTTGTGCAGTTGCCCATAGCAACCAGATTGCTTCTTTCATTTTTCACAATGCCTTTGCAAAATGAAAGAAGCGATCTGATTGGTTGCTATGGGCAACTCAGCATATTTTCCTGGAAAAGTTTCTGAGTTGCCCATAGCAACCAATCAGATTACTTCCTTCATTTTTCAGAGACTTTTTCAAAAATGAAAGAAGCGATCTGATTGGTTGCTATGGGCAACTCAGCAGCTTTCCCCATAGACCACAATGGGCCTACTGGTTTCAATGGGCAAAAAATCAGAGTTAATGCACTAGACACAGTTCTCTATACCATTAACCCCTTCCCGACCTATGACATACCTGTACGTCATGGGTGGCAAGGTGTTCCCGACCCATGACATACAGGTACGTCATGAACATTTTTGCCGCTACTCCCGGCATCCCGCAGCGCCCGGTAAGATGGTGGCTATCACTGATAGCCAGCCATCTTACCATGCGACCACGGGGGGTTTCATCCCCCACCCCCCCCCCCAGCGATCGCTGCTATCAGCTGGTCAACTCTGACTAGCTAATAGCAGCGTTTCGCTATCAGAATATTTAGCAGCGCGGTGTGTAAGTCCCGATCACGGGGATCGGGACACACACCGCTCTGCTAAGTGTCCCTTACCCATCCCCCGGCATCACTTACCCGACCATGCGGTGTCCCGAGTGGTCCCGTTGCGAGCGACGTCCTCCAGGCGGTCCCGGCGGCGCTGCGTCCCGGCGGCGCACGTTGACCGCCAGATGAAGGGGCAGCCGACACGCCCCCTCAAAAAAAGCGCTATAGCAGAGCCAGAAATTGCCAAAGGCAGCGCTGCATCAGTCCCCCAAAAAATGTGAGTTCCTGGATTTAAATATCTATATTCAGGATGGCTGTTCGCATACTGCCAACTATTTTAAGGAGGTGAATGCAAACAGATACCTCGACTTTAACAGTTGCCATCTTAAATAATGGAAGAAGAACATTCCATTCGGTCAAATGAAAAGAATCCGAAGGAATTGTTCTTCCACACAAAAATACCTACAACAACTAGAGAACCTGGAGGATCGTTTTAAACAAAAAGGGTATCCCAAACCCCTTATACAAGGAGCACGCCAGAGAGTGGACGAATTAGAACAAAGTGCTTGCTTGAAAAATAATAAACAGGGTAATGCAGAGGGGGGTTATAATGATGAATTTGATTCTGTTTTTCTAACTAGGTATTACACTTCACACACCAATATTTTTTTATAATTTTTTTTTATTTTTTTTTGTATAGGTAATATCACCAGCTCATATTATTGTGTCATGATTACTGGCACCATATGTAGTCCCCCAGTTATTCTTCTTTAGATGTTTTCCGTGTCCTGTGCAGTATCTCTCCCAGAAGTCCACTTGATGGCCCCCGTGGTGGTCTACACCCCGAAGTCATCAATTTTTACTCTAAGAGAGAGTGTGCAGCTGTTTCTGGAGACGGTCAACAATAACCTCTGCATGGTGGAATAATAGGTCACGATGTTTATCAGGATCAGTAGAAGCATCACCCACTCGATGATTATGATGGGGATTTCACGGATCTCGTCCCAGTCTTCATCATTATGGAATAATTCCTTTAATGTTTCATATCCAAAATAGAAAACTACACAGACAAAAGTCAGGCCACAGCAGGTGCATCTACTATGGTGGATGACTTTTTTTGCTCCTGGTAATTTATACATCTGGATGGACTGCCCAAGGTAGTATAAGGCTTCACATGTAATGGAAATTATCGTGCTGACAAAGTGTATCCTGGGATATTCTTCGGGGGACAATACATGCATAACAGCTGTGGAAAAACAGGAGGCCCACACAATGGCCAGCAGGATCCTCTGGATCAGGACCTGATGACCCCTGAACTCTTCAGTATGCATAACCATATACTTATAAATAAGAAAGGTTAGTACCAAAGTGCCAATGGACGTCCCTATAAATCCAATTCTGAATAATATGCTTTCGGGAAAGACATTTCCCACGTCACTGTGAAGGAAAAGAAACCAATGTTATTATGGATATTTCCTCACTCCCAACCCATGAAATAAGAATCATTTGCTTGTTTATCTTACCTGATGCTCATCAGTGGCGAGGCTGCATGGCCGAGGACGACCGTCATGATGTAGCTGGTGGCAAGCCAGGCCGCACACCAAAACGCCAACAGGAGGGGGACGAACCCCAGTCCTTTTAGCTCCATTTCAGACAAGTAGAAAAAGAAGACGCTAATCTCACTATTCTCACTAATCGCACTGGAACAGACTGAAGGCTCGGGCGGCTGTCAGTGGGATGTCAGGCCTCCAGCTGTCTATGACATCACATGTGACATGTCAGAATGACTGCTTGTTTCTTTGAGCTGCCATGATTTAGTATCTGCTATAGACAGAACCTGATGTTTTTACTATGGACCTTACAGACCTCAGAACCCAAGTAATTAGTGCAGGGGCTCCATTTTGATCATCTCATATTTCACATTATTTGAGTTCCAGGGCTCAGATACATTTGCACCCTCTATAGCAGTGGTCTTCAAGCTGTGAACCCCCAACCGCTGCAGAACCACAACTCCCAGCATGCCCAGACAGCAACTTTGCATAAGGAAATAGTCTAATTAAACTTTTCTTATATATAGAATCCCTGAAATCTCCAATCTCTCCTTTTATTGCTTTATGATCTGTGTTACTTATTTGTAAAAAACAATGTTTGTGATTGTCTTCCCCCCACACACTTATGGGCTATCTCTTCAAACGACTTTATTTGACCTAAAGCGTATAATTGATTTACATAAATAAGCCCCTTTTCATCCAAAAGAGTGAATCTTTAATTTTAAGGAACTCTTTAAGTGCTTTATTCGACCATAATGAAGTAAAGTCAAAACTCCATGTGATTTAAAAAATAAATTTAAGTTCCCCCCATACTTAATTATCTAGATATGCATGGGTGTAGTGAGTATCCCAGCTTCCAAAATCTCAAAAATATCCTTCATTTTTCAGAGGCTTTTTCAAAAATGAAAGAAGCGATCTGATTGGTTGCTATGGGCAACTCAGAAACTTTTCCTCTGGGCAGGTTTTGATAAATCTCCCTCTATGGGGGAGATTCATTAAGACCAGTGTAGAGGAAGAGTTGTGCAGTTGCCCATAGCAACCAGATTGCTTCTTTCATTTTTCACAATGCCTTTGCAAAATGAAAGAAGCGATCTGATTGGTTGCTATGGGCAACTCAGCATATTTTCCTGGAAAAGTTTCTGAGTTGCCCATAGCAACCAATCAGATTACTTCCTTCATTTTTCAGAGACTTTTTCAAAAATGAAAGAAGCGATCTGATTGGTTGCTATGGGCAACTCAGCAGCTTTCCCCATAGACCACAATGGGCCTACTGGTTTCAATGGGCAAAAAATCAGAGTTAATGCACTAGACACAGTTCTCTATACCATTAACCCCTTCCCGACCTATGACATACCTGTACGTCATGGGTGGCAAGGTGTTCCCGACCCATGACATACAGGTACGTCATGAACATTTTTGCCGCTACTCGCGGCATCCCGCAGCGCCCGGTAAGATGGTGGCTATCACTGATAGCCAGCCATCTTACCATGCGACCACGGGGGGTTTCATCCCCCACCCCCCCCCCCAGCGATCGCTGCTATCAGCTGGTCAACTCTGACTAGCTAATAGCAGCGTTTCGCTATCAGAATATTTAGCAGCGCGGTGTGTAAGTCCCGATCACGGGGATCGGGACACACACCGCTCTGCTAAGTGTCCCTTACCCATCCCCCGGCATCACTTACCCGACCATGCGGTGTCCCGAGTGGTCCCGTTGCGAGCGACGTCCTCCAGGCGGTCCCGGCGGCGCTGCGTCCCGGCGGCGCAGGTTGACCGCCAGATGAAGGGGCAGCCGACACGCCCCCTCAAAAAAAGCGCTATAGCAGAGCCAGAAATTGCCAAAGGCAGCGCTGCATCAGTCCCCCAAAAAATGTGAGTTCCTGGATTTAAATATCTATATTCAGGATGGCTGTTCGCATACTGCCAACTATTTTAAGGAGGTGAATGCAAACAGATACCTCGACTTTAACAGTTGCCATCTTAAATAATGGAAGAAGAACATTCCATTCGGTCAAATGAAAAGAATCCGAAGGAATTGTTCTTCCACACAAAAATACCTACAACAACTAGAGAACCTGGAGGATCGTTTTAAACAAAAAGGGTATCCCAAACCCCTTATACAAGGAGCACGCCAGAGAGTGGACGAATTAGAACAAAGTGCTTGCTTGAAAAATAATAAACAGGGTAATGCAGAGGGGGGTTATAATGATGAATTTGATTCTGTTTTTCTAACTAGGTGTTACACTTCACACACCAATATTTTTTTATAATTTTTTTTTATTTTTTTTTTGTATAGGTAATATCACCAGCTCATATTATTGTGTCATGATTACTGGCACCATATGTAGTCCCCCAGTTATTCTTCTTTAGATGTTTTCCGTGTCCTGTGCAGTATCTCTCCCAGAAGTCCACTTGATGGCCCCCGTGGTGGTCTACACCCCGAAGTCATCAATTTTTACTCTAAGAGAGAGTGTGCAGCTGTTTCTGGAGACGGTCAACAATAACCTCTGCATGGTGGAATAATAGGTCACGATGTTTATCAGGATCAGTAGAAGCATCACCCACTCGATGATTATGATGGGGATTTCACGGATCTCGTCCCAGTCTTCATCATTATGGAATAATTCCTTTAATGTTTCATATCCAAAATAGAAAACTACACAGACAAAAGTCAGGCCACAGCAGGTGCATCTACTATGGTGGATGACTTTTTTTGCTCCTGGTAATTTATACATCTGGATGGACTGCCCAAGGTAGTATAAGGCTTCACATGTAATGGAAATTATCGTGCTGACAAAGTGTATCCTGGGATATTCTTCGGGGGACAATACATGCATAACAGCTGTGGAAAAACAGGAGGCCCACACAATGGCCAGCAGGATCCTCTGGATCAGGACCTGATGACCCCTGAACTCTTCAGTATGCATAACCATATACTTATAAATAAGAAAGGTTAGTACCAAAGTGCCAATGGACGTCCCTATAAATCCAATTCTGAATAATATGCTTTCGGGAAAGACATTTCCCACGTCACTGTGAAGGAAAAGAAACCAATGTTATTATGGATATTTCCTCACTCCCAACCCATGAAATAAGAATCATTTGCTTGTTTATCTTACCTGATGCTCATCAGTGGCGAGGCTGCATGGCCGAGGACGACCGTCATGATGTAGCTGGTGGCAAGCCAGGCCGCACACCAAAACGCCAACAGGAGGGGGACGAACCCCAGTCCTTTTAGCTCCATTTCAGACAAGTAGAAAAAGAAGACGCTAATCTCACTATTCTCACTAATCGCACTGGAACAGACTGAAGGCTCGGGCGGCTGTCAGTGGGATGTCAGGCCTCCAGCTGTCTATGACATCACATGTGACATGTCAGAATGACTGCTTGTTTCTTTGAGCTGCCATGATTTAGTATCTGCTATAGACAGAACCTGATGTTTTTACTATGGACCTTACAGACCTCAGAACCCAAGTAATTAGTGCAGGGGCTCCATTTTGATCATCTCATATTTCACATTATTTGAGTTCCAGGGCTCAGATACATTTGCACCCTCTATAGCAGTGGTCTTCAAGCTGTGAACCCCCAACCGCTGCAGAACCACAACTCCCAGCATGCCCAGACAGCAACTTTGCATAAGGAAATAGTCTAATTAAACTTTTCTTATATATAGAATCCCTGAAATCTCCAATCTCTCCTTTTATTGCTTTATGATCTGTGTTACTTATTTGTAAAAAACAATGTTTGTGATTGTCTTCCCCCCACACACTTATGGGCTATCTCTTCAAACGACTTTATTTGACCTAAAGCGTATAATTGATTTACATAAATAAGCCCCTTTTCATCCAAAAGAGTGAATCTTTAATTTTAAGGAACTCTTTAAGTGCTTTATTCGACCATAATGAAGTAAAGTCAAAACTCCATGTGATTTAAAAAATAAATTTAAGTTCCCCCCATACTTAATTATCTAGATATGCATGGGTGTAGTGAGTATCCCAGCTTCCAAAATCTCAAAAATATCCTTCATTTTTCAGAGGCTTTTTCAAAAATGAAAGAAGCGATCTGATTGGTTGCTATGGGCAACTCAGAAACTTTTCCTCTGGGCAGGTTTTGATAAATCTCCCTCTATGGGGGAGATTCATTAAGACCAGTGTAGAGGAAGAGTTGTGCAGTTGCCCATAGCAACCAGATTGCTTCTTTCATTTTTCACAATGCCTTTGCAAAATGAAAGAAGCGATCTGATTGGTTGCTATGGGCAACTCAGCATATTTTCCTGGAAAAGTTTCTGAGTTGCCCATAGCAACCAATCAGATTACTTCCTTCATTTTTCAGAGACTTTTTCAAAAATGAAAGAAGCGATCTGATTGGTTGCTATGGGCAACTCAGCAGCTTTCCCCATAGACCACAATGGGCCTACTGGTTTCAATGGGCAAAAAATCAGAGTTAATGCACTAGACACAGTTCTCTATACCATTAACCCCTTCCCGACCTATGACATACCTGTACGTCATGGGTGGCAAGGTGTTCCCGACCCATGACATACAGGTACGTCATGAACATTTTTGCCGCTACTCCCGGCATCCCGCAGCGCCCGGTAAGATGGTGGCTATCACTGATAGCCAGCCATCTTACCATGCGACCACGGGGGGTTTCATCCCCCACCCCCCCCCCCAGCGATCGCTGCTATCAGCTGGTCAACTCTGACTAGCTAATAGCAGCGTTTCGCTATCAGAATATTTAGCAGCGCGGTGTGTAAGTCCCGATCACGGGGATCGGGACACACACCGCTCTGCTAAGTGTCCCTTACCCATCCCCCGGCATCACTTACCCGACCATGCGGTGTCCCGAGTGGTCCCGTTGCGAGCGACGTCCTCCAGGCGGTCCCGGCGGCGCTGCGTCCCGGCGGCGCAGGTTGACCGCCAGATGAAGGGGCAGCCGACACGCCCCCTCAAAAAAAGCGCTATAGCAGAGCCAGAAATTGCCAAAGGCAGCGCTGCATCAGTCCCCCAAAAAATGTGAGTTCCTGGATTTAAATATCTATATTCAGGATGGCTGTTCGCATACTGCCAACTATTTTAAGGAGGTGAATGCAAACAGATACCTCGACTTTAACAGTCGCCATCTTAAATAATGGAAGAAGAACATTCCATTCGGTCAAATGAAAAGAATCCGAAGGAATTGTTCTTCCACACAAAAATACCTACAACAACTAGAGAACCTGGAGGATCGTTTTAAACAAAAAGGGTATCCCAAACCCCTTATACAAGGAGCACGCCAGAGAGTGGACGAATTAGAACAAAGTGCTTGCTTGAAAAATAATAAACAGGGTAATGCAGAGGGGGGTTATAATGATGAATTTGATTCTGTTTTTCTAACTAGGTATTACACTTCACACACCAATATTTTTTTATAATTTTTTTTTTTTTTTGTATAGGTAATATCACCAGCTCATATTATTGTGTCATGATTACTGGCACCATATGTAGTCCCCCAGTTATTCTTCTTTAGATGTTTTCCGTGTCCTGTGCAGTATCTCTCCCAGAAGTCCACTTGATGGCCCCCGTGGTGGTCTACACCCCGAAGTCATCAATTTTTACTCTAAGAGAGAGTGTGCAGCTGTTTCTGGAGACGGTCAACAATAACCTCTGCATGGTGGAATAATAGGTCACGATGTTTATCAGGATCAGTAGAAGCATCACCCACTCGATGATTATGATGGGGATTTCACGGATCTCGTCCCAGTCTTCATCATTATGGAATAATTCCTTTAATGTTTCATATCCAAAATAGAAAACTACACAGACAAAAGTCAGGCCACAGCAGGTGCATCTACTATGGTGGATGACTTTTTTTGCTCCTGGTAATTTATACATCTGGATGGACTGCCCA
This sequence comes from Hyla sarda, assembly GCF_029499605.1. Lineage (NCBI taxonomy): Eukaryota > Metazoa > Chordata > Amphibia > Anura > Hylidae > Hyla > Hyla sarda. Next base: position 202,411 of record NW_026607608.1, read on the forward strand.
AGGTAGTATAAGGCTTCACATGTAATGGAAATTATCGTGCTGACAAAGTGTATCCTGGGATATTCTTCGGGGGACAATACATGCATAACAGCTGTGGAAAAACAGGAGGCCCACACAATGGCCAGCAGGATCCTCTGGATCAGGACCTGATGACCCCTGAACTCTTCAGTATGCATAACCATATACTTATAAATAAGAAAGGTTAGTACCAAAGTGCCAATGGACGTCCCTATAAATCCAATTCTGAATAATATGCTTTCGGGAAAGACATTTCCCACGTCACTGTGAAGGAAAAGAAACCAATGTTATTATGGATATTTCCTCACTCCCAACCCATGAAATAAGAATCATTTGCTTGTTTATCTTACCTGATGCTCATCAGTGGCGAGGCTGCATGGCCGAGGACGACCGTCATGATGTAGCTGGTGGCAAGCCAGGCCGCACACCAAAACGCCAACAGGAGGGGGACGAACCCCAGTCCTTTTAGCTCCATTTCAGACAAGTAGAAAAAGAAGACGCTAATCTCACTATTCTCACTAATCGCACTGGAACAGACTGAAGGCTCGGGCGGCTGTCAGTGGGATGTCAGGCCTCCAGCTGTCTATGACATCACATGTGACATGTCAGAATGACTGCTTGTTTCTTTGAGCTGCCATGATTTAGTATCTGCTATAGACAGAACCTGATGTTTTTACTATGGACCTTACAGACCTCAGAACCCAAGTAATTAGTGCAGGGGCTCCATTTTGATCATCTCATATTTCACATTATTTGAGTTCCAGGGCTCAGATACATTTGCACCCTCTATAGCAGTGGTCTTCAAGCTGTGAACCCCCAACCGCTGCAGAACCACAACTCCCAGCATGCCCAGACAGCAACTTTGCATAAGGAAATAGTCTAATTAAACTTTTCTTATATATAGAATCCCTGAAATCTCCAATCTCTCCTTTTATTGCTTTATGATCTGTGTTACTTATTTGTAAAAAACAATGTTTGTGATTGTCTTCCCCCCACACACTTATGGGCTATCTCTTCAAACGACTTTATTTGACCTAAAGCGTATAATTGATTTACATAAATAAGCCCCTTTTCATCCAAAAGAGTGAATCTTTAATTTTAAGGAACTCTTTAAGTGCTTTATTCGACCATAATGAAGTAAAGTCAAAACTCCATGTGATTTAAAAAATAAATTTAAGTTCCCCCCATACTTAATTATCTAGATATGCATGGGTGTAGTGAGTATCCCAGCTTCCAAAATCTCAAAAATATCCTTCATTTTTCAGAGGCTTTTTCAAAAATGAAAGAAGCGATCTGATTGGTTGCTATGGGCAACTCAGAAACTTTTCCTCTGGGCAGGTTTTGATAAATCTCCCTCTATGGGGGAGATTCATTAAGACCAGTGTAGAGGAAGAGTTGTGCAGTTGCCCATAGCAACCAGATTGCTTCTTTCATTTTTCACAATGCCTTTGCAAAATGAAAGAAGCGATCTGATTGGTTGCTATGGGCAACTCAGCATATTTTCCTGGAAAAGTTTCTGAGTTGCCCATAGCAACCAATCAGATTACTTCCTTCATTTTTCAGAGACTTTTTCAAAAATGAAAGAAGCGATCTGATTGGTTGCTATGGGCAACTCAGCAGCTTTCCCCATAGACCACAATGGGCCTACTGGTTTCAATGGGCAAAAAATCAGAGTTAATGCACTAGACACAGTTCTCTATACCATTAACCCCTTCCCGACCTATGACATACCTGTACGTCATGGGTGGCAAGGTGTTCCCGACCCATGACATACAGGTACGTCATGAACATTTTTGCCGCTACTCGCGGCATCCCGCAGCGCCCGGTAAGATGGTGGCTATCACTGATAGCCAGCCATCTTACCATGCGACCACGGGGGGTTTCATCCCCCACCCCCCCCCCCAGCGATCGCTGCTATCAGCTGGTCAACTCTGACTAGCTAATAGCAGCGTTTCGCTATCAGAATATTTAGCAGCGCGGTGTGTAAGTCCCGATCACGGGGATCGGGACACACACCGCTCTGCTAAGTGTCCCTTACCCATCCCCCGGCATCACTTACCCGACCATGCGGTGTCCCGAGTGGTCCCGTTGCGAGCGACGTCCTCCAGGCGGTCCCGGCGGCGCTGCGTCCCGGCGGCGCAGGTTGACCGCCAGATGAAGGGGCAGCCGACACGCCCCCTCAAAAAAAGCGCTATAGCAGAGCCAGAAATTGCCAAAGGCAGCGCTGCATCAGTCCCCCAAAAAATGTGAGTTCCTGGATTTAAATATCTATATTCAGGATGGCTGTTCGCATACTGCCAACTATTTTAAGGAGGTGAATGCAAACAGATACCTCGACTTTAACAGTTGCCATCTTAAATAATGGAAGAAGAACATTCCATTCGGTCAAATGAAAAGAATCCGAAGGAATTGTTCTTCCACACAAAAATACCTACAACAACTAGAGAACCTGGAGGATCGTTTTAAACAAAAAGGGTATCCCAAACCCCTTATACAAGGAGCACGCCAGAGAGTGGACGAATTAGAACAAAGTGCTTGCTTGAAAAATAATAAACAGGGTAATGCAGAGGGGGGTTATAATGATGAATTTGATTCTGTTTTTCTAACTAGGTATTACACTTCACACACCAATATTTTTTTATAATTTTTTTTTTTTTTTTTTTTGTATAGGTAATATCACCAGCTCATATTATTGTGTCATGATTACTGGCACCATATGTAGTCCCCCAGTTATTCTTCTTTAGATGTTTTCCGTGTCCTGTGCAGTATCTCTCCCAGAAGTCCACTTGATGGCCCCCGTGGTGGTCTACACCCCGAAGTCATCAATTTTTACTCTAAGAGAGAGTGTGCAGCTGTTTCTGGAGACGGTCAACAATAACCTCTGCATGGTGGAATAATAGGTCACGATGTTTATCAGGATCAGTAGAAGCATCACCCACTCGATGATTATGATGGGGATTTCACGGATCTCGTCCCAGTCTTCATCATTATGGAATAATTCCTTTAATGTTTCATATCCAAAATAGAAAACTACACAGACAAAAGTCAGGCCACAGCAGGTGCATCTACTATGGTGGATGACTTTTTTTGCTCCTGGTAATTTATACATCTGGATGGACTGCCCAAGGTAGTATAAGGCTTCACATGTAATGGAAATTATCGTGCTGACAAAGTGTATCCTGGGATATTCTTCGGGGGACAATACATGCATAACAGCTGTGGAAAAACAGGAGGCCCACACAATGGCCAGCAGGATCCTCTGGATCAGGACCTGATGACCCCTGAACTCTTCAGTATGCATAACCATATACTTATAAATAAGAAAGGTTAGTACCAAAGTGCCAATGGACGTCCCTATAAATCCAATTCTGAATAATATGCTTTCGGGAAAGACATTTCCCACGTCACTGTGAAGGAAAAGAAACCAATGTTATTATGGATATTTCCTCACTCCCAACCCATGAAATAAGAATCATTTGCTTGTTTATCTTACCTGATGCTCATCAGTGGCGAGGCTGCATGGCCGAGGACGACCGTCATGATGTAGCTGGTGGCAAGCCAGGCCGCACACCAAAACGCCAACAGGAGGGGGACGAACCCCAGTCCTTTTAGCTCCATTTCAGACAAGTAGAAAAAGAAGACGCTAATCTCACTATTCTCACTAATCGCACTGGAACAGACTGAAGGCTCGGGCGGCTGTCAGTGGGATGTCAGGCCTCCAGCTGTCTATGACATCACATGTGACATGTCAGAATGACTGCTTGTTTCTTTGAGCTGCCATGATTTAGTATCTGCTATAGACAGAACCTGATGTTTTTACTATGGACCTTACAGACCTCAGAACCCAAGTAATTAGTGCAGGGGCTCCATTTTGATCATCTCATATTTCACATTATTTGAGTTCCAGGGCTCAGATACATTTGCACCCTCTATAGCAGTGGTCTTCAAGCTGTGAACCCCCAACCGCTGCAGAACCACAACTCCCAGCATGCCCAGACAGCAACTTTGCATAAGGAAATAGTCTAATTAAACTTTTCTTATATATAGAATCCCTGAAATCTCCAATCTCTCCTTTTATTGCTTTATGATCTGTGTTACTTATTTGTAAAAAACAATGTTTGTGATTGTCTTCCCCCCACACACTTATGGGCTATCTCTTCAAACGACTTTATTTGACCTAAAGCGTATAATTGATTTACATAAATAAGCCCCTTTTCATCCAAAAGAGTGAATCTTTAATTTTAAGGAACTCTTTAAGTGCTTTATTCGACCATAATGAAGTAAAGTCAAAACTCCATGTGATTTAAAAAATAAATTTAAGTTCCCCCCATACTTAATTATCTAGATATGCATGGGTGTAGTGAGTATCCCAGCTTCCAAAATCTCAAAAATATCCTTCATTTTTCAGAGGCTTTTTCAAAAATGAAAGAAGCGATCTGATTGGTTGCTATGGGCAACTCAGAAACTTTTCCTCTGGGCAGGTTTTGATAAATCTCCCTCTATGGGGGAGATTCATTAAGACCAGTGTAGAGGAAGAGTTGTGCAGTTGCCCATAGCAACCAGATTGCTTCTTTCATTTTTCACAATGCCTTTGCAAAATGAAAGAAGCGATCTGATTGGTTGCTATGGGCAACTCAGCATATTTTCCTGGAAAAGTTTCTGAGTTGCCCATAGCAACCAATCAGATTACTTCCTTCATTTTTCAGAGACTTTTTCAAAAATGAAAGAAGCGATCTGATTGGTTGCTATGGGCAACTCAGCAGCTTTCCCCATAGACCACAATGGGCCTACTGGTTTCAATGGGCAAAAAATCAGAGTTAATGCACTAGACACAGTTCTCTATACCATTAACCCCTTCCCGACCTATGACATACCTGTACGTCATGGGTGGCAAGGTGTTCCCGACCCATGACATACAGGTACGTCATGAACATTTTTGCCGCTACTCGCGGCATCCCGCAGCGCCCGGTAAGATGGTGGCTATCACTGATAGCCAGCCATCTTACCATGCGACCACGGGGGGTTTCATCCCCCACCCCCCCCCCCAGCGATCGCTGCTATCAGCTGGTCAACTCTGACTAGCTAATAGCAGCGTTTCGCTATCAGAATATTTAGCAGCGCGGTGTGTAAGTCCCGATCACGGGGATCGGGACACACACCGCTCTGCTAAGTGTCCCTTACCCATCCCCCGGCATCACTTACCCGACCATGCGGTGTCCCGAGTGGTCCCGTTGCGAGCGACGTCCTCCAGGCGGTCCCGGCGGCGCTGCGTCCCGGCGGCGCAGGTTGACCGCCAGATGAAGGGGCAGCCGACACGCCCCCTCAAAAAAAGCGCTATAGCAGAGCCAGAAATTGCCAAAGGCAGCGCTGCATCAGTCCCCCAAAAAATGTGAGTTCCTGGATTTAAATATCTATATTCAGGATGGCTGTTCGCATACTGCCAACTATTTTAAGGAGGTGAATGCAAACAGATACCTCGACTTTAACAGTTGCCATCTTAAATAATGGAAGAAGAACATTCCATTCGGTCAAATGAAAAGAATCCGAAGGAATTGTTCTTCCACACAAAAATACCTACAACAACTAGAGAACCTGGAGGATCGTTTTAAACAAAAAGGGTATCCCAAACCCCTTATACAAGGAGCACGCCAGAGAGTGGACGAATTAGAACAAAGTGCTTGCTTGAAAAATAATAAACAGGGTAATGCAGAGGGGGGTTATAATGATGAATTTGATTCTGTTTTTCTAACTAGGTATTACACTTCACACACCAATATTTTTTTATAATTTTTTTTTTTTTTTTTTTTGTATAGGTAATATCACCAGCTCATATTATTGTGTCATGATTACTGGCACCATATGTAGTCCCCCAGTTATTCTTCTTTAGATGTTTTCCGTGTCCTGTGCAGTATCTCTCCCAGAAGTCCACTTGATGGCCCCCGTGGTGGTCTACACCCCGAAGTCATCAATTTTTACTCTAAGAGAGAGTGTGCAGCTGTTTCTGGAGACGGTCAACAATAACCTCTGCATGGTGGAATAATAGGTCACGATGTTTATCAGGATCAGTAGAAGCATCACCCACTCGATGATTATGATGGGGATTTCACGGATCTCGTCCCAGTCTTCATCATTATGGAATAATTCCTTTAATGTTTCATATCCAAAATAGAAAACTACACAGACAAAAGTCAGGCCACAGCAGGTGCATCTACTATGGTGGATGACTTTTTTTGCTCCTGGTAATTTATACATCTGGATGGACTGCCCAAGGTAGTATAAGGCTTCACATGTAATGGAAATTATCGTGCTGACAAAGTGTATCCTGGGATATTCTTCGGGGGACAATACATGCATAACAGCTGTGGAAAAACAGGAGGCCCACACAATGGCCAGCAGGATCCTCTGGATCAGGACCTGATGACCCCTGAACTCTTCAGTATGCATAACCATATACTTATAAATAAGAAAGGTTAGTACCAAAGTGCCAATGGACGTCCCTATAAATCCAATTCTGAATAATATGCTTTCGGGAAAGACATTTCCCACGTCACTGTGAAGGAAAAGAAACCAATGTTATTATGGATATTTCCTCACTCCCAACCCATGAAATAAGAATCATTTGCTTGTTTATCTTACCTGATGCTCATCAGTGGCGAGGCTGCATGGCCGAGGACGACCGTCATGATGTAGCTGGTGGCAAGCCAGGCCGCACACCAAAACGCCAACAGGAGGGGGACGAACCCCAGTCCTTTTAGCTCCATTTCAGACAAGTAGAAAAAGAAGACGCTAATCTCACTATTCTCACTAATCGCACTGGAACAGACTGAAGGCTCGGGCGGCTGTCAGTGGGATGTCAGGCCTCCAGCTGTCTATGACATCACATGTGACATGTCAGAATGACTGCTTGTTTCTTTGAGCTGCCATGATTTAGTATCTGCTATAGACAGAACCTGATGTTTTTACTATGGACCTTACAGACCTCAGAACCCAAGTAATTAGTGCAGGGGCTCCATTTTGATCATCTCATATTTCACATTATTTGAGTTCCAGGGCTCAGATACATTTGCACCCTCTATAGCAGTGGTCTTCAAGCTGTGAACCCCCAACCGCTGCAGAACCACAACTCCCAGCATGCCCAGACAGCAACTTTGCATAAGGAAATAGTCTAATTAAACTTTTCTTATATATAGAATCCCTGAAATCTCCAATCTCTCCTTTTATTGCTTTATGATCTGTGTTACTTATTTGTAAAAAACAATGTTTGTGATTGTCTTCCCCCCACACACTTATGGGCTATCTCTTCAAACGACTTTATTTGACCTAAAGCGTATAATTGATTTACATAAATAAGCCCCTTTTCATCCAAAAGAGTGAATCTTTAATTTTAAGGAACTCTTTAAGTGCTTTATTCGACCATAATGAAGTAAAGTCAAAACTCCATGTGATTTAAAAAATAAATTTAAGTTCCCCCCATACTTAATTATCTAGATATGCATGGGTGTAGTGAGTATCCCAGCTTCCAAAATCTCAAAAATATCCTTCATTTTTCAGAGGCTTTTTCAAAAATGAAAGAAGCGATCTGATTGGTTGCTATGGGCAACTCAGAAACCTTTCCTCTGGGCAGGTTTTGATAAATCTCCCTCTATGGGGGAGATTCATCAAGACCAGTGTAGAGGAAGAGTTGTGCAGTTGCCCATAGCAACCAGATTGCTTCTTTCATTTTTCACAATGCCTTTGCAAAATGAAAGAAGCGATCTGATTGGTTGCTATGGGCAACTCAGCATATTTTCCTGGAAAAGTTTCTGAGTTGCCCATAGCAACCAATCAGATTACTTCCTTCATTTTTCAGAGACTTTTTCAAAAATGAAAGAAGCGATCTGATTGGTTGCTATGGGCAACTCAGCAGCTTTCCCCATAGACCACAATGGGCCTACTGGTTTCAATGGGCAAAAAATCAGAGTTAATGCACTAGACACAGTTCTCTATACCATTAACCCCTTCCCGACCTATGACATACCTGTACGTCATGGGTGGCAAGGTGTTCCCGACCCATGACATACAGGTACGTCATGAACATTTTTGCCGCTACTCGCGGCATCCCGCAGCGCCCGGTAAGATGGTGGCTATCACTGATAGCCAGCCATCTTACCATGCGACCACGGGGGGTTTCATCCCCCCCCCCCCCCCCCAGCGATCGCTGCTATCAGCTGGTCAACTCTGACTAGCTAATAGCAGCGTTTCGCTATCAGAATATTTAGCAGCGCGGTGTGTAAGTCCCGATCACGGGGATCGGGACACACACCGCTCTGCTAAGTGTCCCTTACCCATCCCCCGGCATCACTTACCCGACCATGCGGTGTCCCGAGTGGTCCCGTTGCGAGCGACGTCCTCCAGGCGGTCCCGGCGGCGCTGCGTCCCGGAGGTGAGTTTCCGGCAGCAGTGCGGCATCTTCATTGGCAGCAGTGAGACCGCCGTAAAGCGATCTCACTGCTGCCTCTGGGAGTTTCAAAACGGCAACTCCCAGCATGCCCAGACAGCCTTTGGCTTTCTGGGCATGCTGGGAGTTGTAGTTTTGTAACATCTGGAGGTCCACAGTTTGGAGACCACTGTATAATGGTCTCCAATCTGTGCTGTTCCAGATGTTGCAAAACTACAACTCCCAGCATGCTCAGTCTGTTCAGGCATGCTGGGAGTTGTAGTTCTCTAACATCTGGAAGAGCATAGATTGGAGACCATTATACAGTGGTCTCCAAACTGTGGACCTCCAGATATTGCAAAACTACAACTCCCAGCATGCCCAGACTGCCCAAGCATGCTGGAAGTTGTAGTTCGGCAACATCTGATCCTTCAGATATTGCCGAACTACAACTTCCAGCATGCTTGGGCAGTCTGGGCATGCTGGGAGTTGTAGTTTTGCAACAACTGGAGGCACACTAGTTGGGAAACATTGTCCGTTTGCTACCTCAGTGCCTCCAGCTGTTTCAATTGTTGCAAAACTATAACTCCCAGCATGCACTGACAGACCATGCATGCTGGGAGTTGTAGTTTTGCAACAGCTGGAGGCACACTGGTTTGGAAACGCTAAGTTTGGTTGCAAAACACTTGAAAGTTTATTACTTAACTTAGTGTTTCCAAACCAGTGTGCCTCCAGCTGTTGCAAAACTACAACTCCCAGCATGCACGGACAGCCAAAGGGCATGCTCGGAGTTTGCAACAGCTGGATGTTTGCCCCCTCCCCCCAATGTGAATGTACAGGGTACACTCACATGGGCGGAGGTTTACAGTGAGTGCTGCAAGTTTGAGATGGCGCAAAATTTGCGCTGCAGCTCAAACTCCCAGCGGCAAACTTGCTGTGAACCTCTGCCCATGTGACTGTACCCTAAAAACACTACACTAACACTAACCTAAAATAAAAAGTAAAAAACACTACATATACACATTATCCCTACACAGCCCCCAAAAAAATGAAAAACGTCTGGTACGCTACTGTTTCCAAAACGGAGCCTCCAGCTGTTGCAAAATAATAACTCCCAGTATTGCCGGACAGCCATTGACTGTCCAGGCATGCTGGGAGTTTTGCAACAGCTGGAGGCACCCTGTTTGGGAATCATTGGCATAGAATACCCCTATGTCCACCCCTATGCAAATCCCTAATTCAGGCCTCAAATGCGCATGGCGCTCTCTCACTTTGGAGCCCTGTTGTATTTCAGGGCAACAGTTTTGGGACACATATGGGGTATTGCCGTACTCGGGAGAAATTGCCTTACAAATTTTGGGGGGCTTTTTCTTCTTTAACCCCTTATGAAAAGGTGAAGTTGGGGTCTACACCAGCATGTTAGTGTAAAAAAATAATTTTTTTACTCTGACATGCTGGTGTTGCCCTATACTTTTCATTTTCACAAGAGGTAAAAGGGGAAAAAAGATCCTCTAAATTTGTAATGCAATTTCTCCCGAGTATGGAGATACCCCATATGTGGGCGCAAAGTGCTCTGGGGGCGCACAACAAGGCTCAGAAGGGAGAGTGCACCATGTACATTTGAGGCGATTTGCACAGGGGTGGCTGATTGTTACAGCAGTTCTCGGAATCAGAATGATAAGTAAAAGCATTCCAGAGTTATTAATGTTTAAAGTGACAGTGGTCAGATTTTCAAAAAATGCCCAGGACCTGAAGGTGAAAATGGGCTGGGTCATGAAGGGGTTAAAGGGGTACTCCGGTGAAAACCTTTTTTTTCTTTTAAATCAACTGGCTCCGGAAAGTTAAACAGATTTGTAAATTACTTCTATTAAAAAATCGTAATCTTTCCTGTACTTATTAGCTGCTGAATACTACAGAGGAAATTATTTTCTTTTTGGAATGCTCTCTGATGACATCACGAGCACAGTGCTCTCTGCTGACGTTATTATAATAATAATAATAATGTCTTTATTTATTGTTGTCCTTAGTGGGATTTGAACCCTCTCCAGCTCCACTATATCTTTCTTGTACACTGGTGCTCAGTACTGTACACAGTACTCTATGTGAGGACTGACTAGTGATTTGTACAGCGGTAGCATTATTTCCTTGTCGTCGGCATCTATGCCCCTATTGATGTACCCCATGATTTTATTAGCCTTGGCAGCAGCTGCCCGACACTGGTCACTACAGCTAAGTTTACTGTTACCTAAGGCTCCTAAGTCCTTTTCCATGTCAGTCGTCCTAAGTGTTCTTCCATTTAATACATAATCCCAGCTCGGATTTTTGCATTACCTTACATTTATCAGTGTTGAACCTCATCTGCCACTTCCCAGCCCAAACCTCCAACCTATCCAGATCCATTTGTAACAGTGCACTGTCCTCTATAGTGTTTACCACTTTACAGAGTTTGGTGTCATCTGCAAAGATTGCTACTTTACTATTCAACCCCTCTGCAAGGTCACTCATGAATATATTAAATAGGACAGGACCCAAGACGGACCCCTGTGGTACCCCACTAGTAACAGTCACCCAATCAGAATAAGTACCATTAATAAACACCCTCTGTTTCCTATCATTGAGCCAGTTACTTACCCACTTGCGCACATTCTCACCCAGCCCAAACCTTCTCATTTTATGCACCAACCTTTTATGTGGAACCGTATCAAATGCTTTGGAAAAATCCAGATATACGACATCCAGCGATTGCCCCTGGTCCAGTCTTGTGCTCACCTCCTCATAAAAGCTGATCAGGTTAGTTTGACAGGATCAATCCCTCATAAATCCATGCTGATACAGGGTCATACATTTATTTTTATCAAGATATTCCAAAATAGCATCTCTTAGGAAACCCTCAAACAATTTACCGAGGTTAAACTAACAGGTCTATAATTCCCGGGGTCACCTTTTGACCCCTTCTTAAATATTGGCACCACATTTGCCATGCGCCAGTCCTGGGGAACAGTCCCTGTCACTATAGAGTCCCTGAATATTAAAAATTGGGGTCTGTCTATTACATTACTTTTTTTTTATATTTTTTTTATTTTAATATTAAACAATTACAAAAATACATTGTACAAATCCGATAAAACAACATCACCAATCGGAAGAAAAGCAAAAGCCATAGAAGCCAAATCCATACTTGTTTACATCCAAGAGTATGTCTAATCAAATTTGCCCATCTTACCAATAGCTCCCAGCAGTATAAACTCTATCGTACGAGGTACCTTCACAGGGATTTTACTTTCTACCTCTTTTATTACAGATTCCCAGAAAACAGATATCTTCTCACACGACCAAAAACTATGTAAATAGTCCGCCTCTTCCAAACCACATTTAACACACTGTGAAGTGATTCTCACCCCTATCCTATGTAAATGAAGCGCGGAATAGTGGGTCTTGTGTAATATCTTAAATTGTGTAATTTTATGTTCCATATTACGAGAAACCTTGCTTATATTTTGGGCCATAATGTCCCAATCTTCCTCAGACACAGTACCCACTATTCCGGACCATTTGTCTTTAATTCTGTCGATCCCCCTTACTCCAATAATCTTATTTAATTTCTTATACAAAATTGATATTCCTTTTTTTTTTTAAAGTGCTCTATTTGAGTTAGTGCTTCTATGAAATTGTGTTTCTGTGCTACATATATCTCCTTATCTATCGTGTTATGGACTGCATGACTAACTTGCCAATAGTACAGCCAATCGTTATCACTAATATCATACCCCCTTTTTATGTGCTCAAATGAAAAGAGTTGTCCTTTATCAAATAATTGTTCCAGTCGTTTTATACCCTTACTATCCCAAAAAGTTGACTCACACTTCACCAATTCTTTAAATTTATTGTTACCCCATAGGGGTGTGAACCCAAAACTATTTCCTACATGTAATTCTCCCTTTAATCTTTCCCATACTTTCCTATATTTATACAATAACATCGTGTTATTTGACCCACTCTCCTCATAATCATCTCATTCCAACACCTCATATATGTTCACTTTCTCCTTATCTACTACAATCTTCTCCAGATATCTAAAATTTCTCCAATTCACGATTCGTACCAACTGCGCGGCCATGTAATAAACAAAGAAATTGGGCATATCCAATCCCCCCCTATCTCCAGGGGCCATAAAATATCTGTACTTCAGACGAACCCTTTTTCTTCCCCATAACAATCTACCCAGTATCACTTCTATCTTCCGGAACCAGCATTTGCCGATCCACACTGGCGAGGTAGCAAGAAAAAAAAGGATCTGTGGGAGGACCACCATTTTTATTATCGCCATCCTTTCTGACATAGAGAAGGGCATTTTAATCCATACTTCTACTCTCTTCGCTAAACTATTCAAAAGGGGCAGTATATTGTTAATCACAAACCTATCATTCGTGGCTGCTATTTTTACTCCCAGATAATGGAGACATTCATTTTTTTTTAACACGGATAGTCTTCCCACCGTCTCCCCCATATCTTCATCCAGGGGGAGCATAGTAGATTTACTCCAATTTATGTCCAACCCAGATAGAGGGGCAAATGCCTCGAACATCTTAATGATACGATGTATTTTTTCTTGTGGGTTAGTTACAAAAAGGAGGATATCATCTACAAATAACAAGATCTTACTCTTCTCTCCATTTACTCCAAATCCCTCATAAACATCATTATCTCTTATCCAAGCCGCTAAGGGTTCAATATAAATTAAAAATAAAAAGGGTGAGAGGGGGCAGCCCTGCCTTGTTCCTCTACTTAGTTTGAATGGGTAGGAGGGGGTTCCATCTACCACCACACTCGCCTCGGGGTTAGTGTATAGTAGCTGAATATAACTCAAAAACCTCGGGCCCACCCTAACCCTTTTCAAAACTTCCCAGAGGTATTCCCACTCCACCCTGTCAAAAGCTTTAGTAGCATCCAATGACAGAATGGAGCGGGGGCCACGGGATCCACTCTGGATTGCTTCATACACCTGGTGGATATTGTCATGAACCGTTCTTCCTGACCTAAACCCTCCCTGGTCACCGCCCACCACTACCTCCACTACTTTATCCAATCTCCTTGCCAGTGCTTTCGCTATTATCTTTATATCTGTATTAAGCAAGGAGATATGAGCCCAAATCCAAGGGATCCTTATCTTTTTTCCTAATGAGTCTAATATTAGCCTCACACATAGATTTAGGGAGAACCCCCCCCCCCCCCCTCCAGGATTCATTAATGATACCCAGCAGTTTTGGAAGCAGCAGGATTGAGTATATTCTATATATCTAGAAAGGAATGCCGTCAGACCCAGGGGATGTATTCCCTTGGATTGATGCCAATGCCTCCTCCAATTCCTGGAGGGAGATTGGGTCATCCAGGGAGTCCCTGACATCCTCTGTCAAACTCGGAATATTAATTCCCCTCAAGAATTCCGCTACCTCCGCCCTATTAATATAGCTGCCCATATAGAGATTGGAGAAAAAAGAGCCAACCATTTGGGCTATTTCTTCTCTATCTGTGGTTATGCTGTCATCCTCCCTCCTCAGAGCCATAATACCACGTTCGTCGCCTTGATTTTTAAGTAATCTTGACAGTGTCTTATTTGGTTTCCCTTTCTCAAAGAAATTAAATTGCCCACTGAAGAATAGTTTATTTTGTGCCTTTTTAAGTAGATATTCTTTATATTCCTCTTGAGCTGCCTTCAGTTCTAACAGCTGTTCCCCCCACTATCCTCTTCTATCCCTGCTTCTAATGTTGCCACTTTACTATTCAGTACTGATTCTTCCTGTGAGAATTCCTTTTTTTTTTTTATTGATTCGCCCTATATATAGACCCCTCAAGTATGCCTTCATAGTATCCCATACCACCTGAGGGTTTGCGGACTTATGATTAATCTCCCAGAATGCCTCTATTTCCTGTCTAAACCAGTCCTGGTCGCCCACTAATTCAATCCAGTGGGGGTTGAGCCGAAAGCCCAACCTTTTCCCACCCATTACCTTACCTCCAATTTCCACCACCACTGGGCAATGGTCCGATAGGGTTTTAGCTTTATACTGCACCCTGCTGGTCCAGGTCATTGCATTCTTATCACACAGGCATAAGTCAATTCGGGAAGCGGTGTTATATGAGGTACTAAAACATGAGTACTGTCTTACTCCTGGGTTTAGTTTCCGCCACCCATCAACCCAATTCATCTCTCCACAGTATCTCGCCAATGCTGTTTCGTTCCCCCCTACATTCCTACCTAATTTGTATCTGTCCATACTAGGGTCTATTACATTGTTCAAATCTCCAACTATCCATAATGCCGAATGTGTCTTACTTTCGCTATAGCTCACGAGGTCCCTCAGAACATCCACTCTAAAAGATGGAGGAATATAAACAAAAGCCAAGATGACTGCCCTATCTTCCCATATTCCATAAAGAAATACATATCGACCATACTTATCTACCTTTGCATTCTTAGTCTCGAATGGTACCCTCCTGTGAACATATACTGATACTCCCATGGAGTAGGAAGAGAGTCTGGAGTGGTATTCTTCTTTGGCCCACTTCCTTGGAAGTATCTGCTCATCTCTTGACCTATGGGTCTCAACTAAACATATGATCGCAGGAAGGCACCTCCGAATATAATCGAAGACTGCACACTTTTTAATTCTATCTGACATACCTCGTATGTTCCAGGCTAATAATTTAAGCATAGATATATTTGCCTAAGAGAAAAAAGAAAAGAGAGAAGAAGAAGAGAGAGAGAAAAAAAAAAAAAAACACTCTTTTGATCATCCCGTGCCATCCCTCCCTCCTTTCCCTTATCCTTCCCCCCCCCCGCACCCCCCCTCTCCCCATAATGCACCGTACTTCTACTATGCACTCCTATCCTAGTGACACCCCAGAGAACCCCCCAACCCCTCCCCCCTCCCCCCCGAGACGTAACATTATTACTCAACTAATACTTCCAACCCCTAATGCCACAGTAGTGCCTTATATTAGATGCCTTATTTATCCATCCAATCTGAGACTTCTTGTGGGGTTCCAAATATTGTTACCTTTCCCTTATGCTCAACCCGGAGTCTCGTTGGAAACAGCAGAGAGAAGGGCACCCCTGCGTTCTTTAGCCGCCTTTTTATCTCCCGAAAGGATGCCCTTTTCCTCTGGGTCTCCCAAGAGAAATCCGGATATAGAAAAATATTCTGTCCATTATACTGTAGGTCCCTCATCTCTCTTGCCCTCCTAAGGATAGTATCCCTGTCCTGGGAGGTATATAACTTAATTAGGATTGTCCTAGGGGGACCCCCCGGAGGGGGAATACGCCTTGGCACTGATGAGCTCGTTCAATCCCAAACATTGGAGTAAGATGCCCTTCCCCTATCCCCTCCTTCAACCACCTACTAAGAAACTGTATGGCAGAGTCCCCCCCCCCCTCCACCCCCTCAGGAAACCCCACCATCCCATCAGGAAACCCCACCATCCTTATATTACAACGTCTGGATCTATCCTCAAGGTCAGTGAGCTTATCTTTAACAGATGTCCTCTCCTTTTTCAAGTCATTAACCTCCTCCTCCAAAACCTTAATCCTATTTTCTGTTTTAGGGGCTTCTTCCTCCAGTCTGGAAATCCTATCTCTCATTTTAGTCATATCGTGTCTTATCAGAGATACCTCGGTAGATACCACACCTAATTGTTTATTTATCTCCTCAATTGCACAATTAGATTTTTTCACCCCTCCCAAGATCTCCTCCAACATCTGTGTTCCCACAGGGGGCACAGACTGCCCTTCCTCAGTTTCTTCCACCGCCAAGACCGAGTACCTAGAGCCTGTTTTACTAGGGGAGAGATCCTTCTGGGTTCTAGTTTTTATACCCACAGCTGGAGACTTCCATATTTTATCCAATTTACCCATAGCCCCCTTATCTTTTTGTGGCGAGCTACCCCCTGATCTTCTGGGGTTCACCTTAGGGGCCATTTCACCCACTATTTCTCTTCACTTTATATTTGTGGGGTGTATGTATCACTACGGGGATATCACGGACCAACTTAGCAACTTTATACACCATAGGCCCCTCCCACTCGAGAATTTAAATCCCGTTATTTACAGCATACAAAAGTAAGAATTCACAGTCCCATATGGCTCTGGGGAGCGCTTAAAACCTAGGGTATCACACCCTGATCCAGAAATATCCACCACCAAATATAGCATACTAATATGCAACTACGGAATCATTAGCGTATTCACGCTCCCCCTGGTAGACAGTGCAATCACCCCCCAGAGTCACTGATCTTATTGGGTCCAGGGAGGGGTCCAATTTCATGAGAGAGGAATTCTGCTAAGACCAAGTTGTTCAATTTAGTCCATGAGTCCCGGTTTCTCCAAATCGCTAGGAGGAGTGACCAGGCAGAGAGTCAGGCATCCAATATTGTCCATTCCACATGGGGCCAGTGCAAGAGGCTGCTTCTGTTCAGAATATTGCCGGGGTATTAATCAATGGTTTCACCGGCTTCTGCACTGTTAGATATTCATCACATGTAAAGTCTGATCGTTTTACTCAGCTCCACTCTCCATCCACAAGAAAGGGTCTGGGCCAGTCTATTCAAATCCCAGCAAGGAGTAGCGGAGTTCCACACATGCCCCTCAACACCTCCGCGTCTGTCTATTACATTACTTAATTCCTTTAGAACATGGGGGTGAATGCCATCTGGACCTGGTGATTTGTCTATTTAGATTTTTTGTAGGTGGCACTGTACTTCTTCCTGGGTTAGACAGGTGACCTGTACTGGGGAGCTTACCTTATCACACTGTATTTCACCTGGCATTTCATTTTCCTCAGTGAATACAGTGGAGAAGAATTTTAGTATATTTGCTTTTTCCTGATCCCCGTTTATAATTTCTTCCTCATCATTTTTTAAAGGGCCAACACTTTCATTTTTGACCTTTTTGCTATTTATATAATTAAAGAACATTTTGGTGTTAGTCATACTCTCTTTGGCAATGAGTCTTTCTGTCTCTATTTTTGCGGCTTTTATCTGTTTTTTACATATTTCACATTTTTCTCTATAGCTTTTTAATGCTTCTTCACTGCTGTCCTGTTTTAGTAACTGAAATGCTTTATTTTAGTCATTTATTGCCCCCTTAACATTTTTATTCATCCATATTGGTTTACTTTTATTTCTGACCCTTTTATTCCTATAAAGTATATACATCTTACAGTGAAAATTTAAGATATTTTTAAAAGTCTCCCATTTAGTGTCAGTATTGTTATTTTTGAGGACATTATCCCATTTTATATTGTTATGGGCTTCTCTGAGTTGATCGAACTTTGCTTTTCGAAAGTTCATTGTTTTTGTGGCCCCTCGAGAGATTCCCTTATTGAAGAACAAGTTATAATGTATTACATTATGATCACTATTTCCTCGGTGTCCATCTACTTGCACATTAATTACTCTGCCAGTTTCAGTACGTTGGTAAATATTAAGTCTAGTAGGGCGCCCCCTCTGGTCAGGCCCTGCACCATTTGGGACAGATAATGGTCTTTAGCTATAGTCAGAAATCTGTTTCCTTTAAAGTCGAAGTCTGCCCAGTTCTCCATGAACCCAAACCCCTCCTTCCTACACCAGCTTCTGAGCCACTTGTTTACCTCCCTTATCTCCCGCAGCCTCTCTGGTACGGCTCGTGGTACAGGTAATATTTCAGAAAATACTACCTTGGAGGTCCTTGCCTTAAGCTTGCAGCCTAAGTCCCTGAAATCATTTTTAAGGACACTCCATCTACCTCTTACTTTGTCATTGGTGCCAATATGTACCATGACTGCTGGGTCTTCTCCAGCCCCACCCAGCAACCTGTCAACCCGATCCGCGATGTGCCGAACTCGAGCGCCAGGAAGACAACACACTGTTCGGCTATCCCGGTCTTTGTGACAGATCACCCTGTCTGTCCCCCTAATAATTGAGTCCCCCACTACCAGTACCTGTCTGGCCTGCCCTGCTCTCCTCCCTCCCTCCTTACTGGAGCAGACACCCCCCTGGCGGTCAGAGGCAGAGTCCTGCTGCAGTACCGCTAGCTCTGAAATGACATCCCCCTCATCTGCCAACTGGGCAAACTTGTTGGGGTGTGCCAGTTCAGGACTAGCCTCCCTGACACTTTTCCCTCTACCCCGTTTTCTAACTGTAACCCAGCTAACTGCCTGACTGTCCTGCCCCTCCGTCCCACTATCCATCCCCACCTCGACCCCAGAGAGTACCTGCTCAGTGAGCAGGAGACTACTCTGCGGGTTGTCAATGCATCTCAGTGTTGCCAGTTGCTCCTCTAGATCCAGGATCTGGGCTTCTAAATGAGCAACTCGCACACATCTCGCACAACAATATGCACCCTCAAACTGTTGTTCAAGGATTGCATACATTGCGCAAGATGCACACTGGACTGCCTTTTCCAACATGGAGGTCATACTAGATTTGGGGATTGCAAAAATTAACAGAAAAGAAAAAAAAATCAAATATTTCAATTTAAACTTCCTGAATTTAAAGTCCCTTAATTTTAAGTCCCCTCACTTTTATACTCACTCACTTGTATGCTTCACACTCTTGTATACAGACAAACAATCGCTAGCTCAACATAGTGTATTTGCTTTATATTTATCACAACCACAACCACCTCTCTTCCACTGCCTGGAAGTGAAACTTTTTTTTTTTTTTTTTTCATTTACACATCCAAATTTAACGAAAAGTCGTAAAAGACCTGTGGGGTGTTAAGGCTCACTGGACCCCTTGGTACGTGGCTTGAGGGGTGTAGTTTCCAAAATGGTATGCCATGTGGGGGTTTTCTGCTCTTCTGGCACCATAGGGGCTTCCAAAATGTGACATGCCCCCCAAAAACCATTTCAGCAAAAATTCACTCTCCAAAATCCCATTGTTGCTCCTTCCCTTCTGAGCCCTCTACTGCACCAGCCGAACACTTTACATACACATATGAGGTATTTCCTTACTCTAGAGAAATTGGGTTACAAATTTTGGGGGGCTTTTTCTCCTATTACCCCTTGTAAAAATTCAACAAACTGGGTCTACAAGAACATGCGAGTGTAAAAAATGGAGATTTTGAATTTCCTCCTTCACTTTGCTGCTATTCCTGTGAAACACCTAAAGGGTTAACACACTTACCCAAATGTCATTTTGGATACTTTGAGGGGTGCAGTTTTTATAATGTGGTCATTTGTGGGGTATTTCTAATATGAAGGCCCTTCAAATCCACTTCAAAACTGAACTGGTCCCTGAAAAATTCCAATTTAGAAAATGTTGTGAAAAATTGGAAAAGTGCTGCTGAACTTTGAAGCCCTCTGATATCTTCTAAAACTTAAAACCTGTCAACTTTATGATGAAAATATAAAGTAGACATATTGTATCTGTGAATCAATATATTATTTATTTGGAATGTCTGTTTTTGTTACAAGCAGAGAGCTTCAAAGTTAGAAAAATGCTAAATTTTCAATTTTTTCATCAAATTTTGGAATTTTTCACCAAGAAATGATGCAAGCCTCGACAAAAATTTACCACTAACATGAAGTAGAATATGTCACGAAAAAACAATGTCAGAATCAGAATGAAAAGTAAAAGTATCCCAGAGTTATTAATGCTTAAAATGACAATGGTCAGATGTGCAAAAATGGCTGGGTCCTTAAGGTGAAAATGGGCTGGTTCCTTAAGGGGTTAAACCCCACTGGCATTTGACAGATCTTTGGAACAGTGGGCTGTGCAAATGAAAAATTTTCATTTTTCTTTTGGCAGACCACTGCTCAAAAAAATCTATCAGACACCTGTGAGATGTAAATGCTCACTGCACTTCTTATTAGGGGTGTAGTTTCCAAAATGGGGTCACATGTGTGTGTGTGTGTGTGTGTGTGTGGGGGGGGGGGGGTTCACTGTTCTGGCACCATGGAGGCCTAAATGCACATGGCCTTCAATTTCAGCCAGATTCTCTCTCCAAAAGCCCAATGGTGCTCCTTCTCTTCTGAGCCCTGTAGTTCACCCGCAGAGCACTTTACATCCACATGTGGGGTATTTTCTGACTCAGAAGAGATGGGGTTACAAATTTTGCTGGGCTTTTTTTCCTATTACCCCTTGTGAAAATGATAAAATTGGGGTAACAATAGCATTTTAGGGAAAAAAATATACATTTTTTTATTTTCACCTCCAACTTTAACAAAAATTTGTCAAACACCTGTGGGATGTTAAGGCTCACTATACCCCTTGTTACTTTACGTGAGGGGTGTAGTTTTCTAAATGGGGGTCACATATGGGTGTTTTTTATGTTTATGTCAGAACTGCTGTAACTACCAGCCACCCCTGTGCAAATCACCAATTTAGGCCTCAAATGTATATGGTACACTCTGTTTACACTAACATGCTGGTGTAGACCCAAAATTTACCTTTTCTTAAGGGTTAAAAGAAGAGAAAAAAAATTTGTAACCAAAAACTGTTGCCTTGAAATATGAGAGGGCTCCAAAGTGAAAGAGCACCATGTGCATTTGAGGCCTAAATTAGGGATTTGCATCCACCACCAAATTACCCTACAGCAGTGCTTTCCAAATAGGGTGTCTCCAGCTGTTGCACTACTTCCTGTTCAGGGTGTGGTTGTGTGATCGTCAGCTCCAGGAGAACCAGAGAACCAGAGAGCAGCAGGATTTTCACCAGCCCTCCCCCCCCCCCCCCCCCCCCAGGTTTGTGGCAGCCTTCGGGGAAGGGTTTCCCTGCATGAACCCCAACGTCCCCATCTCCCTTACCAGGCCGGCGGGAGGTGGAGGTGACATTGCAACGGCCAACTCCCAGGATGGGGTACGGAGATCCTCCAGGATCCGCAGAAATGCAGAACCAACTCCACCGTCCATATCTGGAAGCCGCAAGGCTGCAAGGAAGGCTACAAGCAAGGCTGCAGGTAAAGACCTGCATGAAGGTGAGGAGTTGAGGAGAAACATGGGGAGGCAAGGTACCTCTGAACCCCAGCAATGGGGGGCATTGGGTCCCAGGGAGTCTTTGGCCACTTTTGGGTCCCGAATCCAAGCAAAAATGGCGGAGTATGAGTGTCTTGGCAAAATGCTTCGTGGGCTAAGAGAGGACTTAAAATTTGCCCGTTACCAGGCTGATTACACCTCAAAAAATCGAAGGCCAGTGTATTCGGCTAAAGTGCGCACCCTGAAAAAAGAGGTTGAGGAGGTAGAAAGGGTGAGGATGGAGATCATGGAAGGGGCTGGTATCTTCAGAGAAAAACTCTGCAATGAAAGTCGGTTCAGAGGCCAGCAGAACCCAGAAAGAGAGGAGGAGGTCAGTCACAGCGAAAGCAGTGCAGAGGAGGATGGTGTGGAGGTGGATGGTGGAGGAGAAAGAGAGAACAGTGCTGAGGAGGACAGTGTGGAGGAAGATGGTGGTGGAGAAAGAGAGGACAGTGCTGAGGAAGGTGCTAAAGAGAAGCAAGATGGTGGTGCAGAGGAGAGTGAAATAGAGGAGGAGGACACAACCCAGAGTTCATACATAAATCCTGCTCAGGTAGCCCTGCCTGTAACGTCAGATGACAGCAGTGACGACAGCGGCAGCAGCAATGGGTTAATTGGTGGTGGATTGCTGAAGGCGATTGTGCTCCAAGAGTCACCTACCCATTTTGAGAACTTCTCATTTGGAAATGACTTAGGCCCAGATACTGAGGTGAAGGGCAAGAGGAAGAGGAGAAATAAAAGGAAAAAAGGAGAGGTCACCAGACTTGTTTATTCTTCTCTCCAGCAGTCTGGGCCATCTGAAAAGGTGGTTCAGGCTGGTGGGCCCCCCAGTCTGCCCGACCCCGCTTTTGCTGTAAAGCGGGGCCAGAATGGGGGGTACATGGTGGATAAGGTTTCTAAGATGGCTGCAGACGCCAAGGAGCCGCCTGTCCAGTCGGTAGGGAAGGGCAGGACAGGCTTAAGGTGGGCGACTCCGATGCTGCAGGACCACCCCAGGTGGGCAGGGGGCGTGTCCTAGTGCCGGAGCTTGGTGATGTTGCTGTCTGCTCGGGGGGCGGTCCCCCGAGCGATCTGGGCGTAGCAGGGCACTCCTCTGTGAGGGGGGGGGGGAGTGTCCATGCGTCTGGATTGGTAGAAAAGCCCGGGCGGTCGGGTAAGGTGGCTCCTGAAGGTTGCACTGACGCTGTGGGGAATCCCTCCACGTCGGCTGCTGTAGGAGGGGTGGGGGTGCGTCCGGAGGGACAGATCCCACCCAGTGTGAAGCAGTTCTCACTGGGAACATCATCGGCGTTGAAGGAAGTGTCATCACTGGAACTGGAAGTAACATCGCCAGAACCGAAAAAGCGGTCATCGGGGGCGGGACCAGCAGCACAAACCCCCGTGGCATACGCAAATAACCCGGCCAGCTCAGGAAAGTTTAGCCAGGATAATAGTGTGAAAGGGAAGAGTGCAAAAGAGAGTGAAAATTTTGGTGATGGTATGTTGCATGAAAATGTTAGCAGTGTGCAAGAGTGGGGCATTAGAGGTGTACTAGAGAGGGGTGCTAGCGGTGTGCAAGAGAGGGGTGCTAGCGGTGTGCAAGAGAGGGGTGCTAGCGGTGTGCAAGAGAGGGGTGCTAGCGGTGTGCAAGAGAGGGGTGCTAGCGGTGTGCGAGAGAGGGGTGCTAGCGGTGTGCAAGAAAGGGATGCTAGCGGTGTGCGAGAGAGGGGTGCTAGAGTTGTACAAGAGAGGGATGCTATCGGTGTGCAAGAGAAGAGTGCTGGAGGCAGGCAAAGGGATGTCACTGGATCAGTAAAGAGTACTGAGGAAGTAGGGGCTGGTTCGGCTGCCCCCCTGGTGGCGACTGCTAGAAGCTATGCCAGCGTCGCTGCCGGGGAATCAAGAGGGTCTCCGTCTCCATCTGGTTCTGGGGGTCACTTGCAGCGGCGCCTCCTGGAGGCTCTGCGTAAGGGTGATAGGTCAATTGAGGTAGAAGGGAGGGGTTCGGTTGACCTGTCTTTTTGGATAGAGAGGCATGGTCTGGGTGCCTTCCAAGAACAGAATGGGGAGGTGATGTGGTCCCTCCCGACTCCCGGGCAGGATAGTAACCGTAGGAATGTGGCCCGTCTGATTTGGAGGGGTAAAGATGCGTGTGTTACGCCGAGCGCTCCGGGTCCCCGCTCCTCCCCGGAGCGCTCGCTACACTCTCGTCACTGCAGCGCTCCGGTCAGATCCACTGACCCGGGGCGCTGCGATACCGCCTCCAGCCGGGATGCGATTCGCGATGCGGGTGGCGCCCGCTCGCGATGCGCACCCCGGCTCCCGTACCTGACTCGCTCTCCGTCGGTCCTGTCCCGGCGCGCGCGGCCCCGCTCCCTAGGGCGCGCGCGCGCCGGGTCTTTGCGATTTAAAGGGCCACTTCGCCGCTGATTGGCGCAGTGGTTCTAATTAGTGTGTTCACCTGTGCACTCCTTATTTATACCTCACTTCCCCTGCACTCCCTCGCCGGATCTTGTTGCCATTGTGCCAGTGAAAGCGTTTCCTTGTGTGTTCCTAGCCTGTGTTCCAGACCTCCTGCCGTTGCCCCTGACTACGATCCTTGCTGCCTGCCCCGACCTTCTGCTACGTCCGACCTTGCTTCTGTCTACTCCCTTGTACCGCGCCTATCTTCAGCAGTCAGAGAGGTTGAGCCGTTGCTAGTGGATAAGACCTGGTCACTACCGCCGCAGCAAGACCATCCCGCTTTGCGGCGGGCTCTGGTGAAAACCAGTAGTGACTTAGAACCGATCCACTAGCACGGTCCACGCCAATCCCTCTCTGGCACAGAGGATCCACTACCTGCCAGCCGGCATCGTGACAGTAGATCCGGCCATGGATCCCGCTGAAGTTCCTCTGCCAGTTGTCGCCGACCTCACCACGGTGGTCGCCCAGCAGTCACAACAGATAGCGCAACAAGGCCAACAGCTGTCTCAACTGACCGTGATGCTACAGCAGCTACTACCACAGCTTCAGCAATCATCTCCTCCGCCAGCTCCTGCACCTCCTCCGCAGCGAGTGGCCGCTTCTGGTCTACGACTATCCTTGCCGGATAAATTTGATGGGGACTCTAAATTCTGCCGTGGCTTTCTTTCCCAATGTTCCCTGCACTTGGAGATGATGTCGGACCAGTTTCCTACTGAAAGGTCTAAGGTGGCTTTCGTAGTCAGCCTTCTGTCTGGAAAAGCTCTGTCATGGGCCACACCGCTCTGGGACCGCAATGACCCCGTCACTGCCTCTATACACTCCTTCTTCTCGGAAATTCGAAGTGTCTTTGAGGAACCTGCCCGAGCCTCTTCTGCTGAGACTGCCCTGTTGAACCTGGTCCAGGGTAATTCTTCCGTTGGCGAGTACGCCGTACAATTCCGTACTCTTGCTTCAGAATTATCCTGGAATAATGAGGCCCTCTGCGCGACCTTTAAAAAAGGCCTATCCAGCAACATTAAAGATGTTCTGGCCGCACGAGAAATCCCTGCTAACCTACATGAACTCATTCATCTAGCCACTCGCATTGACATGCGTTTTTCCGAAAGGCGTCAGGAGCTCCGCCAGGATATGGACTTTGTTCGCACGAGGCGTTTTTTCTCCCCGGCTCCTCTCTCCTCTGGTCCCCTGCAATCCGTTCCTGTGCCTCCCGCCGTGGAGGCTATGCAGGTCGACCGGTCTCGCCTGACACCTCAAGAGAGGACACGACGCCGCATGGAGAATCTCTGCCTGTACTGTGCCAGTACCGAACACTTCCTGAAGGATTGTCCTATCCGTCCTCCCCGCCTGGAAAGACGTACGCTGACTCCGCACAAAGGTGAGACAGTCCTTGATGTCTACTCTGCTTCTCCACGTCTTACTGTGCCTGTGCGGATATCTGCCTCTGCCTTCTCCTTCTCTACTATGGCCTTCTTGGATTCCGGATCTGCAGGAAATTTTATTTTGGCCTCTCTCGTCAACAGGTTCAACATCCCGGTGACCAGTGTCGCCAGACCCCTCTACATCAATTGTGTAAACAATGAAAGATTGGACTGTACCATACGTTTCCGCACGGAGCCCCTTCTAATGTGCATCGGACCTCATCACGAGAAGATTGAATTTTTGGTCCTCCCCAATTGCACTTCCGAAATTCTCCTTGGACTACCCTGGCTTCAACTCCATTCCCCAACCCTGGATTGGTCCACTGGGGAGATCAAGAGTTGGGGGCCCTCTTGTTTCAAGGACTGCCTAAAACCGGTTCCCAGTACCCCTTGCCGTGACTCTGTGGTTCCCCCTGTAACCGGTCTCCCTAAGGCCTATATGGACTTTGCGGATGTTTTTTGCAAAAAACAAGCTGAGACTCTACCTCCTCACAGGCCTTATGATTGTCCTATTGACCTCCTCCCGGGCACTACTCCACCCCGGGGCAGAATTTATCCTCTGTCCGCCCCAGAGACTCTTGCTATGTCTGAGTACATCCAGGAAAATTTAAAAAAGGGCTTTATCCGTAAATCCTCCTCTCCTGCCGGAGCCGGATTTTTCTTTGTGTCCAAAAAAGATGGCTCTCTACGTCCTTGCATTGACTACCGCGGTCTTAATAAAATCACGGTAAAGAACCGCTACCCCCTACCCCTCATCTCTGAACTCTTTGATCGCCTCCAAGGTGCCCACATCTTTACCAAACTGGACTTAAGAGGTGCTTATAATCTCATCCGCATCAGAGAGGGGGATGAATGGAAAACGGCATTTAACACTAGAGATGGACACTTTGAGTATCTGGTCATGCCCTTTGGCCTGTGCAACGCCCCTGCCGTCTTCCAAGACTTTGTTAATGAAATTTTTCGTGATCTCTTATACTCCTGTGTTGTTGTATATCTGGACGATATCCTGATTTTTTCTGCCAATCTAGAAGAACACCGCCAGCATGTCCGTATGGTTCTTCAGAGACTTCGTGACAATCAACTTTATGCCAAGATAGAGAAATGTCTGTTTGAATGCCAATCTCTTCCTTTCCTAGGATACTTGGTCTCTGGCCAGGGACTACAAATGGATCCAGACAAACTCTCTGCCGTCTTAGATTGGCCACGCCCCTCCGGACTCCGTGCTATCCAACGTTTTTTGGGGTTCGCCAATTATTACAGGCAATTTATTCCACATTTTTCTACCGGTGTGGCTCCTATCGTGGCTTTAACCAAAAAAAATGCCAATCCCAAGTCTTGGCCTCCTCAAGCGGAAGACGCCTTTAAACGGCTCAAGTCTGCCTTTTCTTCGGCTCCCGTGCTCTCCAGACCTGACCCATCTAAACCCTTCCTATTGGAGGTTGATGCCTCCTCTGTAGGAGCTGGAGCGGTCCTTCTACAAAAAAATTCTTCCGGGCATGCTGTTACTTGTGGTTTTTTTCTAGGACCTTCTCTCCGGCGGAGAGGAACTACTCCATCGGGGATCGAGAGCTTCTAGCCATTAAATTAGCACTTGAGGAATGGAGGCATCTGCTGGAGGGATCAAGATTTCCAGTTATTATTTACACCGATCACAAGAACCTCTCCTATCTCCAGTCTGCCCAACGGCTGAATCCTCGCCAGGCCAGGTGGTCTCTGTTCTTTGCCCGATTTAATTTTGAAATTCACTTTCGGCCTGCCGATAAGAACATTAGGGCCGATGCTCTCTCTCGTTCCTCGGATGCTTCGGAAGTTGAACTCTCTCCGCAACACATCATTCCTCCTGACTGCCTGATTTCCACTTCTCCAGCCTCCATCAGGCAAACTCCTCCAGGAAAGACCTTCGTCTCTCCACGCCAACGCCTCGGAATCCTCAAATGGGGTCACTCCTCCCATCTCGCAGGTCATGCAGGCATCAAGAAATCTGTGCAACTCATCTCTCGCTTCTATTGGTGGCCGACTCTGGAGACGGATGTCGTGGACTTTGTGCGAGCCTGCACTGTCTGTGCCCGGGATAAGACTCCTCGCCAGAAGCCCGCTGGTTTTCTTCATCCTCTGCCTGTCCCCGAACAGCCTTGGTCTCTGATTGGTATGGATTTTATTACAGACTTACCCCCATCCCGTGGCAACACTGTTGTTTGGGTGGTCGTTGATCGATTCTCCAAAATGGCACATTTCATCCCTCTTCCTGGTCTTCCTTCAGCGCCTCAGTTGGCTAAACAATTTTTTGTACACATTTTTTGTCTTCACGGGTTGCCCACGCAGATCGTCTCGGATAGAGGCGCCCAATTCGTGTCAAAATTCTGGAGGGCTCTCTGTAAACAACTCAAGATTAAATTAAACTTTTCTTCTGCATATCATCCTCAATCCAATGGACAAGTAGAAAGAATTAACCAGGTCTTGGGTGATTATTTACGACATTTTGTTTCCTCCCGCCAGGATGATTGGGCAGATCTTCTACCATGGGCCGAATTCTCGTATAACTTCAGAGTCTCTGAATCTTCCTCCAAATCCCCATTTTTCGTGGTGTACGGCCGTCACCCTCTTCCTCCCCTCCCTACCCCCTTGCCCTCTGGTCTGCCCGCTGTGGATGAAATTTCTCGTGATCTTTCCACCATATGGAGAGAGACCCAAAATTCTCTCTTACAGGCTTCATCACGCATGAAGAAGTTTGCTGATAAGAAAAGAAGAGCTCCTCCCATTTTTTCTCCTGGAGACAAGGTATGGCTCTCCGCTAAATATGTCCGCTTCCGTGTCCCTAGCTACAAGTTGGGACCACGCTATCTTGGTCCTTTCAAAATTTTGTGCCAGATTAATCCTGTCTCTTACAAACTTCTTCTTCCTCCTTCTCTTCGTATCCCTAATGCCTTTCACGTTTCTCTTCTTAAACCACTTATCATCAACCGTTTCTCTCCCAAACTTGTTTCCCCCACTCCTGTTTCCGGCTCCTCGGACATCTTCTCCGTCAAAGAGATTCTGGCATCCAAGAAGGTCAGAGGGAAAACTTTTTTTTTAGTTGATTGGGAGGGTTGTGGTCCAGAAGAGAGATCCTGGGAACCTGAGGACAATATTCTAGACAAAAGTCTGGTCCTCAGGTTCTCAGGCTCTAAGAAGAGGGGGAGACCCAAGGGGATGGGTACTGTTACGCCGAGCGCTCCAGGTCCCCGCTCCTCCCCGGAGCGCTTGCTACACTCTCGTCACTGCAGCGCTCCGGTCAGATCCACTGACCCGGGCCGCTGCGATACCGCCTCCAGCCGGGATGCGATTCGCGATGCGGGTGGCGCCCGCTCGCGATGCGCACCCCGGCTCCCGTACCTGACTCGCTCTCCGTCGGTCCTGTCCCGGCGCGCGCGGCCCCGCTCCCTAGGGCGCGCGCGCGCCGGGTCTTTGCGATTTAAAGGGCCACTTCGCCGCTGATTGGCGCAGTGGTTCTAATTAGTGTGTTCACCTGTGCACTCCTTATTTATACCTCACTTCCCCTGCACTCCCTCGCCGGATCTTGTTGCCATTGTGCCAGTGAAAGCGTTTCCTTGTGTGTTCCTAGCCTGTGTTCCAGACCTCCTGCCGTTGCCCCTGACTACGATCCTTGCTGCCTGCCCCGACCTTCTGCTACGTCCGACCTTGCTTCTGTCTACTCCCTTGTACCGCGCCTATCTTCAGCAGTCAGAGAGGTTGAGCCGTTGCTAGTGGATACGACCTGGTCACTACCGCCGCAGCAAGACCATCCCGCTTTGCGGCGGGCTCTGGTGAAAACCAGTAGTGACTTAGAACCGATCCACTAGCACGGTCCACGCCAATCCCTCTCTGGCACAGAGGATCCACTACCTGCCAGCCGGCATCGTGACAGCGTGCCCGCCCCGGGCAAGGGTGGTTGAGCTCCTCCTTCAGATGGAGTTCAGGGCGAGTGACATCTTTGCCCTGATTCACCCCTATGGTTCTTCTGAGTTCGACATCAGCTTTGTTCGGCCAGAGGGTCTTGAACTTTTCTGGTCGAATTACGAGATGGTGAAGAACGAGCCCGGCTGGCGGGATTTCGCTGTAAAAGCGATATCCCGGCAGAACCAAACCAAGAGAGTGACCGTTTTGACCCGTAACGAGTCGCTGTCTTGCTACGACATCATGACCTGGCTCGGTCGTTATGGGGATGTGACGGACATGCCCAAGAAAAATCTTGATGAGCACGGGATCTGGTCTGGGGCCTGGACGTTTTCCGTCAAACTTAGGCGTTCAGGGAGCACAGTTGCCCACATCCCATCGGCAGCCTTACTCGGACGTGACAGAATCCAAGTCTTCTACCAGGGGCAGCCTAAAGTCTGCCACAGGTGTGGTAGTCCTACCCATTTTAGCGCAGCCTGCACTGTGCAAGTTTGCGCTTTTTGTGGTGGGGCTGGTCATTTGGCTGCATCCTGTGGGCAGATCCGGTGTCATCTGTGTGTTGTCCTAGGACACCCTTTCAAGCGTTGCCCCAGCGCCTTTTCCCGTTTGGTGGCCGCTCCAGCTGGGGAGAGCTTTAGGGTTGCCCCGGCTGGGGAGGGTACGGGCATGGGTGAAGGAGCAAAAGGGTTAATGAAGAGCAAGAAGGGGCCTGCCAAACTAAGGCGAGAGGAAAACCGCAGAAGGAGCAGGGAGCTGGAGAGTTCTCAGGTGGCGGGGGTAGCTCCTGGCCCTGCTCCTGTCACTAGCCCAGATGTTGCTGAGACCCTGGGGGATGGTGTGTTGGATGAGGAGATTAGGAGGATTCGCGAAGAGGAAGGCAAAGAGGCTGATCTTTTCTGATTCCTCCCACTATAAAAGTGTGGATGAGGAGGGGAGGGAAAGGCCGAAAAAAGACAAGGGCAAAAAAGTTGTAAAGGGGAAGTCTCAGTCCTCTATTTCAGGTGCTAAAGGCCAGGTCCTAAAAGGAAGCTTACCTGCCCCCCTTCTGATTGACCTATCGAACAGGTACCTTGTCCTTGATACCATCTCCTCCCCCTCATTGGAGGGGGGTGGCGAGGATGGGGTGCCTGAGGGATTGGAGCCTCCAGGGGGAACTGGGTCCTGTCCTGTTGAGGCATCTTCCTCGGAGGGCAGGGCTAACTCAGGGCCAGATGGAGATGGGAGCCAGATGGATCAGTCTGAGTCAAAAAAGAGATCTAAAGAAAGTAAGAATGCTCCTTCTTCTTCAGGGGATGAGGCGGTGAAGAAGAAGGGCAAGAAAAAATAATGGGTAAGGCCGTCTAACTCAATTACCCAGGATGGCAGCACTCACCCCATTGACGCTGGCATCTATTAATTGTGCCAGTATAAAGTCTGATACGGCTAGATTCGCAGCCTTTGATTTTCTCGGCCGTGTTGAAGCCGACATTTTCTTTTTACAGGAGACCAGGTTGTCAGATCTAGCCTCTCTGGTGAAAGCCAGAAGAGAGTGGAGGCGCGGCCCCTCCCACTGGTCTCTTGTGGCTGAGCCGTATAGTGGGGTGGCGGTCCTTTTTACCGCTCCGGTCGAATGCAGACGGGTCATTGAGTTAGAAATGGGGAGGTGCCTGATCTTAGATGTCTTCATGAAGGGACAAGAGCTCCGGCTCATTAACATCTACACCCCACAAACAAAGTGGGGCCGTAAGGATCTCTTTATGAGGATTAAACCCTTTCTTTTTACTAGCCGGCAAGTGATCTTTGGAGGGGACTTCAATAATGTCACGAGGTCCCAAGATAGGAGAGGTTCCAATGATCGGCTGGCTTATGACTGTGTGGCCCTTAGTAATATAGTCAGGGAAGCTCGCCTAGAGGATGCCCACATCCGGAGCCCCTCAGGCCACGCGGGTTTCACCTTTCATCGAGGTAGCAGCAGGTCTAGGATAGACAGGTTTTATTTAAAGGAGGAAGCCGTCTCTTCCGCAGTGTCCGTGGTTGAGGTGGAGTTCTCCGACCACTGTATGATTTTGTTTTCCCTGAATGTTTCAGAGACCCCCCGGATGGGAAAAGGTTATTGGAAGCTGAATTTGTCCCTCCTGGAGGAAACAGAGATAAGACAGTCCTTTGAGGATTTTCTTCAAAGTCAGGTACCTTTACTGGACTTTTGTAGTAGTAAGTCTGAGTGGTGGGAGATATTCAAGAAGCAGGTTGCGGGGTTCTTCCGCCAGCTCTCGAGCCTCAGGTCCCTAAACAGGTATCGCCTGTATCAGGGACTGAGGAGGAAACTCGAGCTTCTCGTCTCGACTGGAGGTAGCCGAGAGGATATCTCCAGAGTGAAGTCCTTGCTGATGAGGTGTCAGTACGATAGGCAAGCATCTTTGGTTTTTGAGAGGGATTACGGGAAGTACCGCTCGCCCGACCCTTACAGGAACTGCAAGATGTCAGTGAGTAGTAAAGTAGTCTCAGGACTGATTGATAGTACGGGATCTCTGAATCGGTCCAGATCAGGGATCCTGGAGGTCGTCAGATCCTTCTACTCGCACCTACAGACAGGAAGCTTCTGGCCAAGATACTGTTTAATCGGCTGGTGAAGTTTGCACCCCGGCTCCTTTCGGGGGCTCAGCACTGCTCTGTTCCAGGCCGAAGCACCTTAAGTGCTGTCCTCAGTGTCAGGGAGGCAGTGGAGCGGAGTAGTGCGGGTCTCTGGAAGGGGTACTTACTTTTCCTTGGATCAGGCCAAAGCATTTGATCGAGTGAACCATGACTACCTCTGGTCCGTCCTCCTGAGATATGGCTTACCGTGTACTTTTGTTAATTGGCTTAAGATCTTGTATGCAGGGGCAGAGAGTTTCCCGCTGGTGAACGGGTGGTCTGGCCGCTCTTTGAGGTGGGGTCTGGAGTCCGTCAGGGTTGTCCTTTGAGCCCGCTCTTATATGTATTTGCGATCGATCCCTTCCTTAGGAGGGTGAGTTGCGGACCATTGGCGGGAGTCAGGATGATTCTGGCGGAGCCGGGTGTCGCCCAGAGAGTGGTGGCGTACGCTGATGATGTCACCATTTTCCTCTCCTCGAGAGAGGAGGCCGATGTGGTGATGTCGGAAGTGGACCGCTACTCGGAGGCATCCGGGTCTAAGATCAACCAGGATAAGTGTGAGAGTCTCTGGCTGGGAGGGGGAGACCCCACGTTTGATCTCCCGGACACCCTTCCAGGGCCCCAAGACTCAGCAAAAGTTTTGGGCATCACATTCGGCCAGGATGATTATCCCACCAAAAACTGGGATGGTAAGCTCCAGGATGCCACTCAGAGGGTGGACCAGTGGAAGGGTTGGTCTATGACCCTCAGGGAAAGGGTACACCTGATCAAATCGTACCTGCTCCCCTTGTTTATCTATCTGGGCAGCGTATGTATTTTACCAGAGGCTTACTACACTAGGGTCTACAGCCTGTTTTTCCAACTGTTATGGGGGAACAGGTTGAACCTAGTCAAGAGGGAGGTTACGTACCGCACGAGGAGACTAGGGGGTTTATCTATGGTAAACCCTGTGGTGTTCTTAACGAACACCTTCTTGAAAGCCAACATTGCAAACCTCTGGTCAGAGAGGGCTCCTCCGTGGGTACTCTCCTGCAGGGAATGGTTTCGGCCTTTCTTCCAGGAATGGGAGACAGGAGGGCAAGTGAAGGACCTCCGTACACCACATGGATATCTTCCGGCTTACGCTACCCCGACTCTGAAGGCGATACGTCGGTGGGGTCTGGGAGTGTGGGAGATCAGGACCCAGTCAAGGCAGTTCCTTGACAAACGGGTTCTGTTGACCCACTTCCAGAAGCCTCTGGCGCTCAGGGACTGCCCAGGTCGGGATCTGACGGTGGGATTGCATCTTTTAAATATGAAAAGGATCCCCCAGAAGTTTTGGGACTTGGCCTGGCGCTGCTTTCAGGGGAAGCTATATGTGAGGGACAACCTGAAGTACAGGAACTCTGATGACCGGGGATGTCCCCGAGAAGAGTACGGGGACACGCTGGAAAGCATGGACCACTTCCTGCTTCATTGTCCCTTTAATATAGGGGTTTACAACAGGGTGGGTGCTTCCATCGGCTGGAGTCAACTTGCCGGCCTTTCCTATCCGGAGTGGGCTTATGGGGCATTCAGGAACCTGGGTGGCCGTGATCGGGGCACTTTATTCTTAGTTAGCTTAGTGGTTAGGTACTACACGTGGAATGCACGGTGCTTAGTATCGACCCAACAGAAAGTCCTCTCCGAGGTGGAGGTATGTAGGAACATCACTGGTGACCTCGGGAAGATCAGGTCTTTGGAGTATGGCAGTCTTGGTACCAGTAGGGCTTCTCTCCTGTGGAGAGGGTTTTCTTTTGATGTACCTTAATTTTGGTTAGGGACAGTATATAGATGTTAGGGTGAGTATAGGGTCAGTTTTATGAAGGGATAGCGTTTGAAGGGTTTGAAGTACTGTATTACTTTGTTTTTCATATTATTTCTGTGGTTGTAGTGAATTAGTACATTGTTGAGTTAGTTAATAATAGTGGGGGGGGGGATTAATTTTAAGTTGGGTGGGGGTTGTTGGGGGGAGGGGGTGATGCTTTGGGTCTGACTTGGGTCAGTTTATGGACAATGACTGTTTCAGTAAAAAAAAAATAATAATAAATAAAAAAAACACTGTGATACACGAACTCTGACCATGTCCAGTGGGAGTGGTGTGGGTGATGGGAGAGTTCATAGTGTAGGTTATTTTTCTTTAGGTTTTATTCTTGTTTACATGTATTTCATAAGTATAAATAGTTTTATGTATTTTTGTATAGTGTTATACCTCATTGTTGGGTAAAGGAAGTCGGACCAGCTTTTAGTTGATATTATTGTGTTTATTTTTTCCCCCTTATGGTAATGTATCCATGCATGTGTGTGTTACTATAGTTTAAAGAGAAGGGAAAGGAGAAAGGGGAAAAAATAAATAAATAAATGAAATTTCCAAGTTGGAATTATTTTTAGTTATGGCAATAAGCCCTCTTTTTATTATAAATTTTTTTATTTTTTTTTACTTTATTTTATTTTTTTATTTTTTTCGTTGTTATGATCTAATATGTATTGTGAGTATTGGTTGTTGTCTGTGTGTAAAATTAATGGTATTTCCAAGATGGAATTATTTTATTTATTTCCTTATTATTTTTATGGCAGTTAGCCCTATTTATTTTTGTTTAATGCATTTTGTGTATGGTATGTGGGGATAAGTTTCCTATTCGGATGTTTTCAGTTAAAACTTAATTAAGGAAAGCTATATTTATGTTTTGTTGGTAATTAATGTGTGTGTGTATGTGTGTGTGTTTGGAAGGATAATAGGTAAGAATTAGTAGTATCAGGCATTATTTGGTAGTTGAGTTAAGCTGGGCTGGTTGGTTAGGTAGGTCCTTTTATTCTGTAACAAAGAGTTTATATTTGTTACTTTTTCATCCTTATGTTTCAGCTGATTAAGCATTGTATTTGTGTTTTGTAAAAGTTTTATATTTTTCTAATAAAAAGAGTTCCAGCTGTAGCAAAACTCCCAGCATGCCAGGACAGTCAATGGCTATGCCGATGTGCTGGCCCCTGTATTCTCTGTGCAGTGATGACAACAGGGTGCCGCAACCGAGATCACGGGGGTCCTTTGGAGAGGGGATAAGATGTCTTGGTGCGTAGTACCCCTTTAAGAGGGAAAAACATGATATATATTTAACCCCAAACCAAATGTACCTTATTTTTATTTTCTACCTAATGTACATAAAGACCGAAAAAAAAAACACCTGGTCGTCCGATAGTTGCCAGATGTTTATCTGAATATATAGACCATCAGTTACAGAAATGTGCGGTGTCTTTACCAGCATACCTCAGAGATAAATGGGCGTTTATTAACCCTATTGAAAGATATCATACGGGAAGAGGACTATATGTGGGCAACGCTAGATATTGCTTCATTATATAGTAACATCCCACATGACAGAGGAGTGGAAGCTGTATGATCTTTTTTAGTGGAAGATCCCTTGATGCCCATACATCAGAGGAACTTCATTTTGGAGGCCATTAAAGGAGTAGTGCAGTGTTGAAAAACATCCCCTATCCCAAGGATAGGGGATACATTTCAGATTGTGGGGTGTCCGACTGCTGGGGGGCCCCGTGATCTCCTGTACGGGGCCCTGGCTCGCTGGCCAGATAGCGCGTGTTGACTAGTGTTGAGCAGCATAGGCCATATTCGAATTCGCGATATTTCGCGTATATATGGACAAATATTCGTCATATATTCGCTAAATTCGCATATTCGTAATATTCGCGTAATATTTTTGCATATGCGAAAATTTGCATAAATGAAAATGTGCATAAGCAAATTTTCCCATATGCGAAAATTCATACGCCAGTCTCACACAGTAGTATTAGAGCCTTCTTTACACCACACAAGCTGGAAGCAGAGAGGGATGATCACTGTGATGTGTATTGTGAAAAAAAAAAAAACAATATTCGTAATTTCGAATATATAGTGCTATATTGGCGAATATTCGCGAATTCGCGCATTGCGAATATTTGCGAGCAACACTAGTGTTGACCACCAGACGAAGGGGCAGCCGACACGCCCCCTCAAAAAAAGCGCTATGGCAGAGCCAGAGATATCCAAAGGCAGCGCTGCATCAGTCCCCCCAAAAAATGTGAGTTCCTGGATTTAAATATCTATATTCAGGATGGCTGTTCGCATACTGCCAACTATTTTAAGGAGGTGGATGCAAACAGATACCTCGACTTTAACAGTTGCCATCTTAAATAATGGAAGAAGAACATTCCATTAGGTCAAATGAAAAGAATCCGAAGGAATTGTTCTTCCACACAAAAATACCTACAACAACTAGAGAACCTGGAGGATCGTTTTAAACAAAAAGGGTATCCCAAACCCCTTATACAAGGAGCACGCCAGAGAGTGGACGAATTAGAACAAAGTGCTTGCTTGAAAAATAATAAACAGGGTAATGCAGAGGGGGGTTATAATGATGAATTTGATTCTGTTTTTCTAACTAGGTATTACACTTCACACACCAATATTTTTTTATTATTTTTTTTATTTTTTTTTGTATAGGTAATATCACCAGCTCATATTATTGTGTCATGATTACTGGCACCATATGTAGTCCCCCAGTTATTCTTCTTTAGATGTTTTCCGTGTCCTGTGCAGTATCTCTCCCAGAAGTCCACTTGATGGCCCCCGTGGTGGTCTACACCCCGAAGTCATCAATTTTTACTCTAAGAGAGAGTGTGCAGCTGTTTCTGGAGACGGTCAACAATAACCTCTGCATGGTGGAATAATAGGTCACGATGTTTATCAGGATCAGTAGAAGCATCACCCACTCGATGATTATGATGGGGATTTCACGGATCTCGTCCCAGTCTTCATCATTATGGAATAATTCCTTTAATGTTTCATATCCAAAATAGAAAACTACACAGACAAAAGTCAGGCCACAGCAGGTGCATCTACTATGGTGGATGACTTTTTTTGCTCCTGGTAATTTATACATCTGGATGGACTGCCCAAGGTAGTATAAGGCTTCACATGTAATGGAAATTATCGTGCTGACAAAGTGTATCCTGGGATATTCTTCGGGGGACAATACATGCATAACAGCTGTGGAAAAACAGGAGGCCCACACAATGGCCAGCAGGATCCTCTGGATCAGGACCTGATGACCCCTGAACTCTTCAGTATGCATAACCATATACTTATAAATAAGAAAGGTTAGTACCAAAGTGCCAATGGACATCCCTATGAATCCAATTCTGAATAATATGCTTTCGGGAAAGACATTTCCCACGTCACTGTGAAGGAAAAGAAACCAATGTTATTATGGATATTTCCTCACTCCCAACCCATGAAATAAGAATCATGTGCTTGTTTATCTTACCTGATGCTCATCAGTGGCGAGGCTGCATGGCCGAGGACGACCGTCATGATGTAGCTGGTGGCAAGCCAGGCCGCACACCAAAACGCCAACAGGAGGGGGACGAACCCCAGTCCTTTTAGCTCCATTTCAGACAAGTAGAAGAAGAAGACGCTAATCTCACTATTCTCACTAATCGCACTGGAACTGACTGAAGGCTCGGGCGGCTGTCAGTGGGATGTCAGGCCTCCAGCTGTCTATGACATCACATGTGACATGTCAGAATGACTGCTTGTTTCTTTGAGCTGCCATGATTTAGTATCTGCTATAGACAGAACCTGATGTTTTTACTATGGACCTTACAGACCTCAGAACCCAAGTAATTAGTGCAGGGGCTCCATTTTGATCATCTCATATTTCACATTATTTGAGTTCCAGGGCTCAGATACATTTGCACCCTCTATAGCAGTGGTCTTCAAGCTGTGAACCCCCAACCGCTGCAGAACCACAACTCCCAGCATGCCGAGACAGCAACTTCGCATAAGGAAATAGTCTAATTAAACTTTTCTTATATATAGAATCCCTGAAATCTCCAATCTCTCCTTTTATTGGTTTATGATCTGTGTTACTTATTTGTTAAAAACAATGTTTCTGATTGTCTTCCCCCCACACACTTATGGGCTATCTCTTCAAACGACTTTATTTGACCTAAAGCGTATAATTGATTTACATAAATAAGCCCCTTTTCATCCAAAAGAGTGAATCTTTAATTTTAAGGAATTCTTTAAGTGCTTTATTCGACCATAATGAAGTAAAGTCAAATCTCCATGTGATTTTAAACATTTTTTAAGTTCCTCCCATACTTAATTATCTAGATATGCATGGGTGTAGTGAGTATCCCAGCTTCCAAAATCTCAAAAATATCCTTATAACGACCCATTAGGGTATGTTCACACTACAGTGTGTGAATGGAATCTCCGCTCGCTGAATTCAGTGAGCGAAGATTCAGACTGGCAGCCGGCGGTGGCGGTAGGACCGGGCGGCACTGAGCCGTCACCATTGACAGCTATGCAGTGCTCGCGGACTTCCGTGCAAAGAATGAACATGTTCTTTCTTTGGGCGGAACAATTTCATTGGCGCTGAAATTCCGCAGTGTGAACGGCTCTCGCGGAAACCCATTCACATTAATGTTAAGTTCACACCGCGGAATTCGGCTCTCGGAGTTCCGCCCGTGGAATTCGGCTTGCGGAATTCCGCCCGTGGATTTCCGCGGGAATTCCGTAGTGTGAACATACCCTTAGAGAGAAAAAATAGGACTACATTTTCCCTCCTTCTCATAATAGTCTGCAATTTTAGTGCTAAAAAGTACCTAAAAAAAAAAAAAAAGTGCCCAACCCCCATCGTGCTCAGCTAACGTTAAAGAAACATATTTCATTCTCGTGCTTTCCTGCCCCAAAGTAGTGAATTTAATAAAGAAATAAGAGCTTGGAACCATTTTTCTGATATCCATACAGTATAGAAACATAGAATGTGTCGGCAGATAAGAACCAATTGGCCCATCTAGTCTGCCCAATAATCTGAATCCTATCAATAGTCCCTGGCCCTATCTTATATGAAGGATAGCCTTATGCCTATCCCATGCATGTTTAAACTCCTTCACTGTATTTGCAGCGACTAGTGTTGCTCACGAATATTCGCAATTCAAATTTTAATCGCGAATATAGCATATTCGCGAATTTGCAAATATTGCAAATATAGCACTATATATTCATAATTACGAATATTCGCTTTTTTTGCGCATATGTGAAAATTTGTGCGCATATGCGCAAATTTGCGAATATTGAGCCCTCCCTTCATTAATGGTATAGAGAACTGTGACTAGTGCATCAACTCTGTGATTTTTTGCCCAATAAAACCAATAGGCTAATTGTGGTCTATGGGGATCTCACTGCATGTAAGATAAGCAGGACCGTCTCGGCAGTACAGTGGGATGGGAAACCGTCACTGGTTCGAGTCCCAGGGTGGACAGTGTTACAGTGTTGTGGTTAAACTTTACTTTCCTGGAAAAGCTGCTGAGTTGC
Organism: Hyla sarda; assembly: GCF_029499605.1. Lineage (NCBI taxonomy): Eukaryota > Metazoa > Chordata > Amphibia > Anura > Hylidae > Hyla > Hyla sarda. The sequence continues at coordinate 241,627 of NW_026607608.1, forward strand.
CCATAGCAACCAATCAAATTGCTTCTTTCATTTTTCAGAGGCCTATTCAAAAATGAAAGAAGCGATCTGATTGGTTGCTAAGTATATAGTAAACATTCATATATGTGGTCAATATATAGTATACATTCATATATATGGGGGTAAGTATATAGTATACATTCATATATATGGGGGTCAGTATATAGTATACATTCATATATGGGGGTCAGTATATAGTATACATTCATATATATGGGGGTCAGTATATAGTATACATTCATATATATGGGGGTCAGTATATAGTATACATTCATATGTGTGGTCAGTATATAGTATACATTCATATATGGGGGTCAGTATATAGTATACATTCATATATATGGGGGTCAGTATATAGTATACATTCATATATATGGGGGTCAGTATATAGTATACATTCATATGTGTGGTCAGTATATAGTAAACATTCATATATATGGGGGTCAGTATATAGTATACATTCATATATATGGGGGTCAGTATATAGTATACATTCATATATATGGGGTCAGTATAAAGTATACATTCATATATATGGGGGTCAGTATATAGTATACATTCATATATGGGGGTTAGTATATAGTATACATTCATATATATGGGGTCAGTATATAGTATACATTCATATATATGTGGTCAGTATATAGTATACATTCATATATATAGGGGTCAGTGTATAATATACATTCATATATGGGGGTCAGTATATAGTATACATTCATATATACGGGGGTCAGTATTTAGTATACATTCATATATATGTGGTCAGTATATAATATACATTCATATATATGGGGGTCAGTATATAGTATACATTCATATATATGGGGTTTCAGTATATAATATACATTCATATATATGGGGGTCAGTATATAGTATACATTCATATATATGGGGGTCAGTATATAATATACATTCATATATGGGGGTCAGTATATAGTATACATTCATATATACGGGGGTCAGTATATAGTATACATTCATATATATGTGGTCAGTATATAGTATACATTCATATATATGGGGGTCAGTATATAGCAGTGATTCCCAACCGCGGTGCCGCGGCACACGTGTGTGCCGTTCAGCACTGCCCGTGGTGCCGCTGGATTTTGCCGTGATTTTTTTTATTTTTTACTATTATTTTTTTTTAAATGTCCCGCCCCGGCCTGACGGCGCAGGGGGGAAGGGAAGTCTGCGTGCGCACTGCGCACACAGCGTCCCCCTCTATCTCCTGCGTTTCCTGTGTTCCCCTCCGTCCCCTGCGTCTGCCGCGTGACCCGTGTTCCCCTCCTTCCCCATCTGTTCCCTGTGTCCCCCGCATCCCCCTCCTTCACTCTCCGTCTCCTGTGTCCCCCTCCGTCCCCCTCTCCCTTGCGGCGCAGTGAGCCGGATATGGTGCCCTGGGGCGGAACGAGCTGCACCAGCGCCGTACTCCCGTGCCTCCTGTGGAACTGCAAGCTGTGCGGGCCGGCTTGCTTAAGGTACCGTACCCTTTCCACCCCTCTGTTCACCTTCTCAACCCTGTCTAAATCCCCCCACCGTCACCCAGGTCCACACTCTACCCCTCCCCCCCGACCCCGTCACTCATGTCCACCCCCCCTGTCAGCCACGTCTGCCTTGTTTACCTCCCTGTCCATCTCTATCACCCATGTCCACCCCCCCCTGTCAGCCATATCTGCCTTGTTTACCTCCCTGTCCATCTCTATCACCCATGTAATCCCTCCCTGTCACCCATGTAATCCCTCCATGTCACCCATGTAATCCCCCCCTGTCATCCATGTCCACCCTCCCTGTCACCCATGTCCACCCTCCAGTCACCCATGTGCACCCCCCCAGTCACCCATGTCCACCCCCAAGTCACCCATGTCCACCCCCCCAGTCACCCATGTCCACCCCCCCTGTCACCCATGTCCACCCCCCCTGTCACCCATTTCCACCCTCCCTGTCACCCATTTCCACCCTCCTTGTCACCCATGTCCACCCTCCCTGTCACCCATATCCACCCCCCCAGTCACCCATGTCCACCCCCCCAGTCACCCATGTCCACCCCCCCAGTCACCCATGTCCACCCCCCCGTCACCCATGTAATCCCTCCCTGTCACCCATGTAATCCCTCCCTGTCACCCATGTCCACCCCCTCAGTCACCCATGTCCACCCCCTCAGTCACCCATGTAATCCCTCCCTGTCACCCATGTAATCCCTCCCTGTCACCCATATAATCCCTCCCCGTCACCCATGTTATCCCTCCCTGTCACCCATGTCCACCCCCCTGTCACCCATGTCCACCCCCCCTGTCACCCATATCCACCCCCCCTGTCACCCATGTCCACCCCCCCTATCACCCATGTCCACCCCCCCTGTCACCCATGTCCTTCCTCCCTGTCACCCATGTCCACCCTCCCTGTCACCCATGTCCACCCTCCCTGTCACCCATGTCCACCCTCCCTGTCACCCATGTAATCCCTCCCCCGTCACCCATGTAATCCCTCCCCCGTCACCCATGTAATCCCCCCCGTCACCCATGTCCACCCCCTGTCACCCATGTCCACCCCCACTCTGTCACCCATGTCCACCCTCCTGTTCACCCATCTGTCCCTTTGTTACCCCAGTCCACCCTTCTCTGTCACTCCTGTCCCTCTTTTACCCCCTTGTCCACCCCTCTGACCCCCTGTCTCCCCTCTCCACCCTCCTGTCACCCATGTCCACCCCCTGTCCACCCCTCTGTCACCCCTATGCCCCCGTCACCCATGTTCACTCTTCTACACCCATCTATCACCCTTGTACACCTCTCTACACCCCTCTGACACCCATTTACACTTCTCTACAACCCTCTGTCACCCATGTACACCCATCTGTCACCCATGTACACTCCTCTACACACCTGTCACCCATGTACACCCCTCTGTCACCCATGTCCACCCCCCCTGTCACCCATGTCCACCCCCTCAGTCACCCATGTCCACCCCTCAGTCACCCATGTAATCCCTCCCTGTCACCCATGTAATCCCTCCCTGTCACCCATGTAATCCCTCCCTGTCACCCATGTAATCCCTCCCTGTCACCCATGTAATCCCTCCCTGTCACCCATGTAATCCCTCCCTGTCACCCATGTAATCCCTCCCTGTCACCCATGTCCACCCTCCCTGTCACCCATGTCCACCCTCCCTGTCACCCATGTCCACCCTCCCTGTCACCCATGTCCACCCTCCCTGTCACCCATGTCCACCCTCCCTGTCACCCATGTCCACCCTCCCTGTCACCCATGTCCACCCTCCCCCGTCACCCATGTAATCCCTCCCCCGTCACCCATGTAATCCCTCCCCCGTCACCCATGTAATCCCTCCCCCGTCACCCATGTAATCCTCCCCGTCACCCATGTCCACCCCCCGTCACCCATGTCCACCCCCACTCTGTCACCCATGTCCACCCTCCTGTTCACCCATCTGTCCCTTTGTTACCCCAGTCCACCCCTCTGTCACTCCTGTCCCTCTATTACCCCCTTGTCCACCCCTCTGACCCCGTCTCCCCTCTCCACCCTCCTGTCACCCATGTCCACCCCCTGTCCACCCCTCTGTCACCCCTATGCCCCCGTCACCCATGTTCACTCTTCTACACCCATCTATCACCCTTGTACACCTCTCTACACCCCTGTCACCCATTTACACTTCTCTACAACCCTCTGTCACCCATGTACACCCATCTGTCACCCATGTACACTCCTCTATACCCCTCTGTCACCCATGTACACTCCTCTACACCCCTCTGTCACTCATGTACACTCCTCTACACCCCTCTGTCACCCATGTACACTCATAGGCGTGCGCACAGGGTGTGCCGGGTGTGGAGCAAAAGGGGCAGCTGCACCGGGCCCTGTAATTCCTGGGGGCCCAAAAGCAGCTCTCCCCTTTTGCCCCATAAAGCTGATAAAGGCTGGCGGGCCAGGCGTCAGGGGCCCGGCCAAAATGTTAGTAGGAGTGGGCGGGGGGGCGGGTTTGCGCCGCACGCTACCTTTTTATGTTCGCCGCCGCCGTCACTCATTCCCAGGCAGCCAGTACCGCAATGGCTGTCTGGGAGATGGTCACGTGACGTGACGTGTGGTGCAACGTCACGGGCGGCATCATAGAGAAGAGCGGAGCATAGAGAGTCTCCCGCTCCTCTCAGTCCCCACACGGCCGCTTCCAGGATCAAGGCCGCAGCAAGGGACCCACCGCCGGGGGTATCCTCCCCTCACTTGCATAATCTGATAATCCCCTCCCCCGTACGTATCCTGTACTGATCCTGAGTTATATCCTGTATTATTCTAAAGAGCTGTACTCACTATTCTGCTGGTGAGGTCACTATGTACATATATTACATTACTTATCCTGTACTGATCCTGAGTTATATCCTGTATTATTCTAAAGAGCTGTACTCACTATTCTGCTGGTGAGGTCACTGTGTACATACATTACTTATCCTGTACTGATCCTGAGTTATATCCTGTAAATCTTTTATTAGAAAAATACAAATCATAACAAAACATAAACCAGCACAACTTTGCCATAACGGAAAACAACAACATGAAATAACATAAACCCAAACTTTACATTTAAATAAAAGAACAAAAATCCTGCCTAACCGGCTAGCCCAGCTTTCCTACTAGAACTAGAAATATTATAACTACACCTTTCATAGCCAAACAACACACTCATAAGAAACATAAATATAGCACTATTTCGCTTTAACTCAAAACACCCAAACTCGGGAAAAATCATACATTACAAATAGAAAACACAACAAGCACTCACACTGCACACCATGTTTTTTTTTTAAAATAATAATAATAATTATAATAATAATAACAACACTATACCACACTCACACATGCACACATATATATCCATATATTAACTACATTTAACCAAGAAACCAAAAATAAATAAATAAATAAATTAAATTCAACTCAAAATACCCAAACTCGGGAAAATATCACAGAAAACACAATACACACATGCTTACACACATCTTTACTACATACTACATATATAAACCAAAGAAAATAAATCCACAACGGGATACTAAAGAAACATTACTACAAAAACAAAACTGGTTCGACTGCCATGTCTATCTCTACTATAAATACTATATACTTAAAAAAAAATTTTTTTTATAACATAACATTATACATACTATATACATAACTAACTATATACACTACTATGTACAATACTATACACAAACTATATACACCTGTAAATAAACATAAAACACACCTACAAATATAAAAGAACATTCTACAGTAAACTGACCCTTCACCCACACCACCCGCCCTCCTGTACATGGGTCAGAGTTTTTTCCATACAGTTCATAGTCCTCAATGTCCAGTCCACAACTGACCCATGCCAGGTCCACCAAAAGAAAAGACCACCACCACCCACAAATATACCCTCCCAACCTAGAACTCCTCCCAACCAACTTAACCATTACCAGCTTTAACATACATAAGCAAACAATACAACCCACTTTAGGCCCAAGTTCGGTGCCTGTAAGCCCTTCATAACCATAGCATCTGAAAACAAAACAAAAAGCTAGGGTGCACATGCATTAGCCCACCACCAGGAAGAAGGAAGGCAATCCTGATACATACAAAATGTATATTCTTTCCCTAACTGCACCCTACCTCTCACCCTACCATTATCCCTAAAGATAAACTGACCCTAGTTGACTCCAGCCGATGGAAGCGCCCACCCGGTTGTAGACCCTTATATTAAAGGGACAATGAAGCAGGAAATGGTCCATGCTTTCCAGCATGTCCCCGCACTCTTCTCGGGGACATCCCCGGTCATCAGATCTCCTGCACTTCAAATTGTCCCTCACATATAGCTTCCCCTGAAAGCAGCGCCAGGCCAAGTCCCAAAACTTCTGGGGGATCCTTTTCATATTTAAGAGATACAACCCCACCCTCAGATCCCGACCTGTGCAGTCCCTGAGCGCCAGAGGCTTCTGGAAGTGGGTCAACAGAACCCGTTTGTCAAGGAACTGCCTTGACTGGGTCCTGATCTCCCACACTCCCAGACCCCACCGACGTATCGCCTTCAGAGTCGGGGTAGCGTAAGCCGGAAGATGCCCATGGGGCGTACGGAGGTCCTTCACTTGCCCTCCTGTCTCCCATTCCTGGAAGAAAGGCCGAAACCATTCCCTGCAGGAGAGTACCCACGGAGGAGCCCTCTCTGACCAGAGGTTTGAAATGTTAGCTTTCAAGAAGGTGTTTGTTAAGAACACCACAGGGTTTACCATAGATAAACCCCCTAGTCTCCTTGTGCGGTACGGAACCTCTCTCTTGACTAGGTTCATCCTGTTCCCCCATAACAGTTGGAAAAACAGGCTGTAGATCCTAGTGTAGTAGGCATCTGGCAAGATACATACACTGCCAAGATAGATAAACAAGGGGAGCAGGATACGATTTGATCAGGTGTACCCTTTCCCTGAGGGTCATAGACCAACCCTTCCACTGATCCACCCTATGAGTGGCATCCTGTAGCTTACCATCCCAGTTTTTGGTGGGATAATCATCCTGGCCGAATGTGATGCCCTGAATTTTTGCTGAGTCTTGGGGCCCTGGGAGGGTGTCCGGGAGATCAAAAGTGGGATCTCCCCCTCCCAGCCAGAGACTTTCACACTTATCCCGGTTGATCTTAGACCCGGATGCCTCCGAGTAGCGTTCCACCTCCGACATCACCACATCGACCTCCTCTCTCGAGGAAACGAAAATGGTGACATCATCAGCGTACGCCACCACTCTCTGGGCGACATCCAGTTCCGCCAGACTCATCCCGACTCCCGCCAACGGCCCACAATCTACCCTCCGGACGTAGGGATCAATTGCGAACACGTATAAAAGCGGGCTCAAAGGACAACCCTGACGGACTCCGGACCCCACCTCAAAAGAGCGGCCAGACCACCCGTTCACCAGCGGGAAACTCTCTGCCCCTGCATATAAGGTCTTAAGCCAATTAATAAAAGCACACGGTAAGCCATATCTCAGGAGGACGGACCAGAGGTACTCGTGGTTCACCCGATCAAATGCTTTGGCCTGATCCAGGGACAGCAAGTACCCCTTCCAGAGACCTGCACTACTCCGCTCCACTGCCTCCCGGACACCGAGAACAGCACTTAAGGTGCTTTGGCCTGGAACAGAGCAGTGCTGGGCCCCCGAAAGGAGCCGGGGTGCAAACTTCACCAGCCGATTAAACAGTATCTCTGCCAGAAGCTTCCTGTCCGTATTGAGAAGAGCTATGGGCCTCCAATTCTCAATATGGCTGGGATCTTTACCCTTTGAGAGAAGAATCAGGGCTGACCTCCTCATTGACTTCGGCAGAGTGCCCGAGGAGAGACACTCATTGAATACCTCAGTCAAGAGGGGAGCTAAAGACTCCTTAAAGGTCTTGTACCACTCGGATGTTAAGCCATCCGGACCTGGTGACTTTTTGGGGGCAAGCCCCTCAATCGCCAGTCTCACTTCCTCTTCCCTGATTTTTTTTGCCAAAACATCAAGAGAGGGGTCTACCCCTGGCTCAGGAATGGTTTCAGCCAGGAAAGCCGACATCCCGTCTCGATCTAGATCCTTCCTTCCCAAGAGATGCGAGTAGAAGGATCTGACGACCTCCAAGATCCCTGATCTGGACCGATTCAGAGATCCTGTACTATCAATCAGTCCTGAAATGACTTTACTACTCACTGACATCTTACAGTTTCTGTAAGGGTCGGGCGAGCGGTACTTCCCGAAATCCCTCTCAAAAACCAAAGATGCGTGCCTATCGTACTGACACCTCATCAGCAAGGACTTCACTCTGGAGATATCCTCCCGGCTACCTCCAGTCGAGACGAGAAGCTCGAGTTTCCTCCTCAGTCCCTGATACAGGCGATACCTATTCAGGGACCTGAGGCTCGAGAGCTGGCGGAAGAACCCCGCAACCCGCTTCTTGAATATCTCCCACCACTCTGACTTACTACTACATAGGCCCAGTAAAGGTACCTGACTCTGAAGAAAATCCTCAAAGGACTGTCTTACCTCTGCTTCCTCCAGGAGGGACGAATTCAGCTTCCAATAACCTTTACCCATCCGAGGGGTCTCTGAAACATTCAGGGAAAACAAAATCATACAGTGATCGGAGAACTCCACCTCAACCACGGACACTGCAGAAGAGACAGCTTCCTCCTTCAAATAAAACCTGTCTATTCTAGACCTGCAGCTACCTCGATGATAGGTGAAACCCGCGTGGCCTGAGGGGCTCCGGATGTGGGCGTCCTCTAGGCGAGCTACCCTAACTATGCTATTGAGAGCTATGCTATCATAAGCCAACCGATCATTGGAGCCTCTCCTATCTTGGGACCTTTTGACAGTATTGAAATCCCCTCCAAAGATCACCTGTCGGCTTGTAAAAAGAAAGGGCTTAATCCTCATAAAGAGATCTTTGCGGCCCCACTTGGTTTGTGGGGCGTAGATGTTAATAAGCCGGAGCTCTTGCCCCTTCATGAGGACATCTAAGATCAGGCACCTCCCCATTTCTAACTCAATAACCCGTCTGCATTCAACAGGAGCGGTAAAAAGGACCGCCACCCCACTATACGGCTCAGCCGCAAGAGACCAGTGGGAGGGGCCACGCCTCCACTCTCTCCTGGCTTTTACCAGAGAGGCAAGATCTGACAACCTGGTCTCCTGCAGATACAAAATATCGGCTTCAACACGGCCGAGAAAATCAAAGGCTGCGAATCTAGCCGTATCAGACTTTATACTGGCACAGTTAATAGATGCCAGTGTCAATGGGGTGAGTGCCGCCATCATGGGTGATTGAGATAGACGGCCCTAACCCCCTCATTTTTGTTTCTTCTTTACCCCCTCATCCCCAGATGAGGAGGCTTCCTTGTCTTTGGACCGTTTTTTTGATTCTGACTGGTCCATTTTATAATCCCCATCTCCGCCTGGCTCCGATTTGGCCCCATCCCCTGCGGAAATTGCCCCATCAGGACAGGGCCCAGTTCCCCCTGGAGGCTCCCCCACTTCAGGCACCCCATCCCTGACCCCCCCCCCTTCAAGGAGGGGGAGGAGATGTCTTCAAGGACAGAGTACCGGTTAGACAGATCAATCAGAGGGGGGGCAGGTAAGCTTCCGCTTGGGACCTGGTCCGCAGCACGGGGACTAGAGGGCTCCGACCTCTTCTTTCTCCCTTTACTGCCCTTCTTTTTTGGCCTCTCTTCACCCTCCTCATCCACACTTTCACAGTGGGAGGAATCGGAAAGATCGGCCTTGCTGCCCTCTTCTTTACAGATTCTCCCCATTTCCTCTTCCAGCACATTCTCCCCCAGGGTCTCAGCAGTTTCAGGACTAACCTCAGGAGCAGGGCCAGAAGCTACCCCTGCCACATGGGAACTCTCCAGTTCCCTGCTCCTTCTCCGATTAGCCTCCCGCCTCAGCCTGGCGGGACTTTTCCTCTTCACTGACCCTGTTGCACCTTCACCCGCACCCGTGCCCTCCCCAGCTGAGGCAACGTTACTGCTCTCCCCAGCCAAGGTGACCGTCGCACGGGCAAAGGCGCTAGGACAACGGCTGAAAGGGTGTCCTAAGACACCACACAGATGACACCTGATCTGCCTACAGGATGCGGCAAGATGACCTACCCCACCGCACAGTGCACAGACCTGCACGGTACAGGCTGCGCTAAAGTGAGTGGGGCTGCCACACCTGTGACAGACCTTGGGCTGCCCCTGGTAGAAAACTTGGATTCTGTCTCTCCCAAGAAAAGCAGCTGATGGGATGTGGGCAACAGTGCTCCCCGAACGCTTCAGTTTGACGGAAAACGTCCAGGCCCCAGACCAGATCCCATGTTCGTCATAGTTCTTTTTTGGCATGTCCGTCACATCCCCATATTGGCTAAGCCAGGTCATAATGTCATAGCAAGATAGTGACTCGTTACGTGTCAAAACGGTCACTTTCTTGGCCAGATTCTGACGGGATATCGCCTTTACGGCGAAATCCCGCCAGCCGGGCTCGCTTTTCACCACCTCATAATTCGACCAGAAAAGTTCCAGACCCTCTGGCCGAACAAAGCTGATGTCAAACTCGGAAGTACCATAGGGGTGGATCAGGGCAAAGATGTCACTTGCCCTGAATTCCATCCGGAGGAGCTCAACCACCTTACCCCGAGGCGGACGCGCATCTTCGCCCCTCCACACTAAACGGACCACATTCCTACGGCCACTTTCCTGGCCGGATGTCGGGAGGGACCAGACCACCTCCCCGTTTTGTTCTCGGAAGGCGCCTAAGCCATGTCTTTCTATCCAAAAAGACAGGTCAACCTCACCCCTCCCCTCTACATGGATTGACCTGTCTCCCCTACGTAGAGCCTCCAGGAGGCGCTGTTGCAAGTGACCCCCAGAGCCAGACGGAGATGGGGATCCCCCTGATCCCCCGGCAGTGACGCTGGCATAGCTTCTCTGAGAAGCAGCCACTACCGGGGGGGCAGTCGAACCAGGAACTGACCCAGAGGCCAAACCTGGACCCTTATTCTTAACAGCCATAACACCTCTCTCTGTCATTCCACTACCACTCCTCACCTGTATTTCACTAGCACCCCTCTCTTGGACTACACTTGCACCCCTCTCTTGCACTCCTCTAGCACCCCTCTCTTGCACACTACTTGCACCCCTCTCTTGCACACTACTTGCACCCCCCTCTTGCACACTACTTGCACCCCCCTCATCAACACTGCTACCACAACTCCTCCCATGCACACCACTATAACTCACATTCTGCACATTACCATTTTTATTCACATTTTTCCTTTCACTTTCACTCTTGCGTTCACTCTCCCTTGGAGTGTTACAGACTGGGCTGGCTGGGTCTTTTGCTTCATGTTTAAGGGTTGCCGGTTTCAGGATTGGTGCTGCATAGTTCTTTCTTCCTGTGTCTTTGGGTGCAGACACAGGCTCCGCCTCTGAAATGGGTGGCCACTCCCCCTCACAAAAAGACTGTCCCTCCGGACTAACTCCCGCTACAGCTGATGTGCAGGGAACCTCCCACTTTATAGCGGAGTGCCCCCTGGCGCCAGAACCAGTATCAACCACGCCACCTAGGGGACCGCCCCCTGAACCAACAAGGTCCAGCGCCCGGACACTCCCCCCCCCCCCTCACAGGAGAGTGCCCTGCGGTGCCAGGACCTGTACCGCCCACTTCAACCAGGGGACCGCCCCCCGAACGGGTGAATCTGCCGCCATTTTCCGGTGCCTGGACACCCTCCCCCCTCACAGGAGGGTGCCCTTTTTTTTCTATAGCACCCGCGGCCATTTTGGGTGCGCTACTGTATCCCCCATGCTGGCCCCGCTCCACTACAGAAACGGGGTCTGGCAGATTGGGGGACCCAGCACCCTTTTCAGCCGACCCAGACTGCTGGAAGGGAGAAAAGACAAACTTAACTCCTTGTGTCTTCTTCCTCTTCTTGCCCTTTCCTTTCTTCTTCTTCTTTCCCTTCTCCTCTGGGCCCAAATCATCCCCGAAGGAAAAGTTTTCCAGACGGGTGGGGGACTCCTGCATAACAATTGCCCGCAGGAGACCCCCATCTGCCAAGCCGCTTCCATCACTGCAGTCACTGCCGTCATCATCATCATCATCCTCCTCACTGGAGGGAGGTAAGGCCACCTGAGCCGGGTTTACATAGTCCTCACTGAGGGTAAGTGGGGGGTCTGGGGTAACAGTAGTGGTGGTACACACAGGTCCAGTATCCATATCCCCCTCACTCTAATCCCCCTCCTCACCTCCCTCCATCTCTTCCTCCTCACTCTGGCAGTCATCTTGGTTACTCACTTGTCCTGAGACCTTCATGCTGGAGAAACGATCCTTGTTCACAAGTCTCTCGCTGAGTATACCACCTCCCTCCACAATGTCCGATCTCAGCCTAACAATCTCATCCACCTGTTTCTTCAGAGCTCTCACCTTGGTGGAAAATGCTGCCCTCTTGGTCTTTGCTGCATTGTTTGCTTGGTAGCTGGAGGGGCAAGCTGTGCATAACTAGCTTGCCCCCTGACTGGTGAGCAGTTAAGGGGTTAAGAAATATACAGGCAATGTTTTTTAGCCCCCTCCCCCGCCTGTAAAAACTTGTTGCTAACTATAGTGGTATGTCCCATGGGTGGGGGGGAAGGAGTGCACCAATCAGGGGTCTAATAGTTTCCCGGGCTTTCAGGGGCCCTCCCCTGGGTATTTATAGCTGTGGTGCCTCCCTTTCCCCCTCAATCTGCCCAGGACCCGGAGTTTTGACTGCTGGCTGGTATGTGTCTGCCCCTTATTTGTGGCCTGGATGGAGCAGATGGGTGAGGGCTGGCATGCTCCCTTGTGGCTGAGCTGGCCTCCCCTCCTGTTGCACCCTTGGCGGGTTCAGGAGGCTGGCGGACCTCTTATCAGTCCTGCCCTCCTTTCCCACTGTAATCCCTTTGAGCCCTGTCCCGTTCTTTTGCCCTCTCCCCTGCCTGTACTTTGATCCCTCTCTCCTGGGTGCTCCTGGAGCAGGCTCTGATTACCTACTTGCCCCGTCCGTCTCTTTTTTCCCCCCTGTTGCGGTCCCCTTCGTCTGCCTCCCCCCCCCTGTTGCGGTCCTTACCATAACCCCCCCTCCCGCCTGTTTGTCCCCTCCGCTCTGGAGGTGGCGGCCCCTGGGTGGCTGCTGCTGTTTTAACCCCCTTTAACGTTTGCGCAAATGGACGTTTATTAACGTCCATTTGCGCGTCCCCAGCTATAATCCGCGCTCACATAGTGAGCGCGCATTATAGCTGTTGGGTCCCAGTTGCTATTAGCGACCAGGACCCCTGATAATGCCGGACATCGCCGATCTGGCAGATGTCCGGCATCACCTTTTCAGACGCGGCGATCAAAGTCATCGCCGCGTCTGAAAATGTAATTGAACGCATCCCGGCTGCTCAGCGGGCTGATTGGGACCATCGCGATAAAATCGCGATGTCCCGATCAGCTGGGACGCAGCAGGAGGGTCACTCACCTGCCTCCTGCGCGTCCGCTCCTCAATTGATTGCTCCAAGCCTGAAATTCAGGCTTGAGCAATCAATCATTGATAACACCGATCATTGCCATGTTACTACATGGCAAGTGATCGGTGTCAGGTTCAGTGTGTGCAGTGTTATAGCTCCTAGGGGAGCTATAGCATTGCAAAAAAAAAAAAAAAACTGTTGAAGTATTTGAATAGTTAAGTTAATAAAGATCTTTTAACCCTTGCAATTTTACACGTTTGATCACCCCCCTTTTCCACATCATAAAATAAAATAAAAAATAAAAATTAATAATAAAAAAAAAAAAGAAAAAGAAAAGAAAAGAAAAATACCATAATAGTAATGATAAAAAATTAAAATCTATAAATAAAATAATAATACATAAAATACTGTATATTACAACAACATACACGTGTGGTATCGCCACGTGCCTACATGTCCGTAGTATAAAAAAATAAATAAATTCATTAATTAATTAAAAAAATTAATTAATAAATATAGTCATTTAAGGCGCTCCGTCTATGGCGTACGTGTATAATATAAAAAAAAAAAAAAAAAAAAAAAAACATTACAAATTTATTAATTAATGAATAAAATACATAAATAAGTAATATTACTTGAATAAATAAATTTCACAGTCCAAAATAGCGTATTTTTGACCCCTTTTTATACCGTAAATATGAAAAACAGCGATCTCAAACTCTGATCGAAACGACAATGGTACTGCGGACAGCTTCAGATCACAACGCCAACTATATGAGCACTCATACCGTCCCCACTCCATTGCCCGGCTCCTTACCCCCACCACACTAGCACTCCCCCCCTGCCCACTGCTGCTGCTGCCCCTCCCCCTTTTTCCTCGTGCTCTTCCAGTGCTCCCCATGGTTCTTGCATCCATTGCGCCCCCCCCACGCCTCCCCATCACCTCTCTGCCCCGAGTTCCCAACCCCCCCCCTTCCCCCACTGCTGCCACTGCTGTCCTCCTTCCTCCTGCCTCTCCAATGCCCCCCGTGGAGGGGTAGGGAGTGCTCCCCTGATTTCGTGTTGCTCTTCCCCCCTCTGGGGCCGGATGGGGGCATAGACGTATTTGTCGCCGCTCTCGCTCTGGTCCTGGGGGGCGGCACAGGCGGTGTTTTTTGGGCCTTCTGTTCACCTGCGGGGAGTAGGTGTTTCGGTTCTTCCCGCAGGGTTCTCCCTCGGAGTCCTCTACTGCTGTTTTCCCGGCGTGGTTTCCGGCGCCGTTCCGTGCGGCGGCCGAGTGCCCGCGACCCGGCGGTCTCCAGCGTGCCTTGTCCCACGCCTGCGGCGGTGGTGAAGTGGTTCCTCCCTCTGTTGTGCTTCTCCATTTTCTGGAATTGGTGAGTCTTCTGATGTGGGGCTTTGCCCCTTCCCTGGTTTGTGTGCTTATTGCTACGTCTGTGTAGTGTTCGTCCTTTTGTTCCCGTGTGTTTGTTGAGTTTGGGTCTCGGATATGGGTGTATATCTGTGTTGGTCTCTGGTTGTGAGTTGGGTACGTCTCTTCTTGACGGGGTGCTTTGGTAGGGTATCATTTTCTGCGGTGCGCGCTTGGGTGTGTGGTCTTTTGGCCTTACGCTCTAGGTGGCCGGGGTTTTGCTGACTTAGCTCCCGTAGGCATGTTCCTTTTCCTGAATCAGTGGCTGCCACCCAGTCACGGTTTTGTTTCTTTGGGTTTTCTCCCCCTTTGTTTGGTTTATCTCTCCATCTTAAGTTGTAGTCTCTCTCCGCTGCTCCATTGTCCTAGTATATTTGTCTGCTGTTTTTTCCTGTTTCGCCCAATCTCATGTAGGCATGGGACTCCTGTATGTCGTGCTGGGTGCTTTGGCTGATGTGGCGGAGGGTAGGTTTCGCTTGAGTCTCTGGGGGTAGGTTTTGCTTGTGTCTCCGTTTGTCTTGCCTGTGTGGTTTCTTCTGTTCGTGGTGGTATTCCGGAGGGTGATTCTCCTGTGCTCTACACTTGTTGGGGTGTGGTTTGTTGCTGCAAGGCTGACATGCAAATTTGTGAAGCGTCCATATTTTGTGCTCGCTTCGGCAGCATGTATGTTAAAATTGGAACGATTTTGAGGAGATTAGCATGTCTTCCGCATGCCTTGTTGGCCTTGGTTTGCTGCTTTCCTATGGTCAGGGAGTAATTGCGTTTTCTCTGTTTTGGTTTCTTCAGGGCTCGCTATGTGCCCCGGTTCCGGTCCTTGCTGGTTTACTGAATGTTCCACGTGGAATGTGGTTCAGGGCGGAGTTTTTTCCTGCAGGTTGTCTCTGGCCGCCGAGGGTGTGTGGTATCTGTGCCCCCGCATATGTGCCCCTGGTGCACTAAGGGCTGACGTTCCGGTTGGTTGGGTTTTTTTCAGGCGTGATGCAGTGGACAGGCCTGCTTTCAGTCCCCCGTTGCAGCTCATGGAGAGCTCGCTCTGTTCCCGGGTGTGGCTGGTTTGGTTGGTTGTTGGTGTGGTGTTTTGGTTTTCCAGTGGTGCTGCAGGGTGGTTTACTACTGGGTGTCTTGGTAGTCAGTGGGTTTCTGCCATGCTTGGGTTTTTTGTTTGTGCTTTTTCCTTTGGTGTTGGTTGTGGGACTTTGGGTGCTTGCTTCAGCAGTTCATGTTCTAGGATTGTAACGGTACTGTGTGGGTTGGCGTGGCCCCTGTGCTTGATTGCGCTATAATTTGGTGATGCTTTTCTTTTTTGGGTGTGATTTGAGTGATCGGGGGCGTTTTGTCGGTCTGACATTTGGGGCGTTGTCACTGTTATTATTTCTTTCTTTCGGCTTTCTTCCTGCGCTCGGCTTGTTGCACCTAGTGCTTCGCTGTTTGGAGATAAGGTTTATTTTGCGGCTGTACTCCCTGGGGTCGGTATTGGGTGTTGACGCTTTGTCCCGTTCTCTGGCAGTGGTTCCGGAGGTTGCTCCCTCGGGTGGAGTCGGAAGGTTTGCTCATGTGGCTGTGGAATGGGAGACCACCTCGGGTTCGGGTCCCGGGGTAGGACTGAGTGATACAGTTGTGGTTAAATTTTCGGCCTGTGGGTCATCGTGGAGATTGGTGTATTTCTTGGTCCGCTTTAGTGGCTCCTGCGACTTGGTCGCACTCACGGTGAGGCGCTTGCGAGTAGTTGGGGTTGGTGTGGAGGCCGGGATGTCTACAGTCAAGGAGGGTCCCGAAGGTTCCAAGTGTGTCTGTGGATAGGGGTTTTGTTTTTTGTACCTACAAGGTTCTGCTGTTTGACTTCCTATTTCGTTTTGATAGGCTGTGATAAAATAAGTTAACTGCTGTGTCTCCTATCCAAGGACGTTCGAGATTTGGGCTGTATTCTGCATGTATCCAATTAACATTCTTAGTATGTGACGCTGGGTATCTTCACCTGTTCATGTGAATCACCTACTACTCAGTGCAAAAAAAAAAAAAAGGGTGCTTTCCCACTGTGCTGCGATCCAGTGGGGTGAGGTTGCCGCATGACGGGGGGTGATTTTTCTTTTCTGCTTTGCGGTTGGTGGGATGTTGGTGTATACCTAGGGGCTGGGCCCGTGAGCGGGTGGCCTTGCTGTCGGCGACCATTTTTTCCTATCAGTTTTTGGGTCGCTTGGTGGCGGCTGTGGGTCGGATTTTTGGTTGTCGCTTTTGCGTCGTTTTTTCTGATCCGAGGTTTTGCGCTGGCTTTTTTCGGGGCTAGGTGGATGGGGCACTTTCTTTCTCCTCGTCTCCTTCCATGACACTTGGGTGTCTGATGTGTTTTTTGGGTGCCTATTTTGTGCGTTTTCAGGTCCGTCGGTCCGAGATTGCTTAGGCGATCTGGGACACACAGCTTGTGCTGCATGAGGGTCCACGAATGACTGTTTTTTCCTGTTGTCGTCCTATTGTTGATTGGACTGCGGTGGGGGCCTCCCCCCCCACCTCTTTTTCTTTTATGCTCCCCGCCCTCGATTGTCTGTTTTGGGTTTTGGCTTCTCTTTGTAGGAGGGGGTGTTGCGAGTTTGGGATTCGCTCTCTTTTTGTGTCGGTGTCGGCGGAGAGGGCTCAGTTTCCGGAGAGGGTAGCGCAGCGCGTGGGGCGCGGGCGATCTGCTTGTTGCGTTGCTATTTTCGCCCAGTTTGATGTTTCCCACATGTGTTTTTGTTTTGCGAGCGGCTTTCCGCAAGGTGGTGCGAGTGCTGCGGCACTCTTCGGTGTATGGGCGAGAAATGAGAAATGAGTTCACACAAGAGTTAGTGAATACAAAAAAAATAAAAATTACAAAAAATAAAATAAAATGCAAAAACATAGGACCTGGCGGCAGGTACCTCGGATTTCCTGGAGAGGTTATGTGTTGGGAGAATTTCCTGGAGAGGAAATGTGTTGGGCGACTTTCCTGGAGAGGAAATGTGTTGGGCGACTTTCCTGGAGAGGAAATGTGTTGGGTGTGTTCGGGGGGCTGAGTTGGCCCCAGGTGTTGGCTATCCAGTATCTCTTGGGTGGACGGTGAAGACGGTGAAAGCGGGGTCAACCCGGGGTAGACCTCCACACAGGACAGTGTGGCAGCACCTCTTGGGTTGGCAAGAAGCCAATCGGTGTCTTTGTTACAGTTAAATTGTTATTTATATAAGTAATTTTATAAATAAAGCTGTGGCCGATCCCCACCCACGGAAAAGTTGAATTGTTGTTGTGTCAGTTATTATTTAATTAATTATTGTAGTAAGGGGGAGGGGTAGTTATAGCCAGCTCGGAGCTAATTGGGTCTCAACAGTCTGGAGGGGCAAGCTGTGCATAACTAGCTTGCCCCCTGACTGGTGAGCAGTTAAGGGGTTAAGAAATATACAGGCAATGTTTTTTAGCCCCCTCCCCCGCCTGTAAAAACTTGTTGCTAACTATAGTGGTATGTCCCATGGGTGGGGGGGAAGGAGTGCACCAATCAGGGGTCTAATAGTTTCCCGGGCTTTCAAAGGCCCTCCCCTGGGTATTTATAGCTGTGGTGCCTCCCTTCCCCCCTCAATCTGCCCAGGACCCGGAGTTTTGCCCTCCCTCCCTCCCTTTTTGTATCTCTGTTTATTGTAAGTCACAGCTTGGCGGTAAGAAGACGGTGAAAGCGGGGTCAACCCGGGGTAGACCTCCACACAGGATAGTGTGGCAGCACCTCTCGGGTTGGCAAGAAGCCAATCGGTGTCTTTGTTACAGTTAAATTGTTATTTATATAAGTAATTTTATAAATAAAGCTGTGGCCGATCCCCACCCACGGAAAAGTTGAATTGTTGTTGTGTCAGTTATTATTTAATTAATTATTGTAGTAAGGGGGAGGGGTAGTTATAGCCTGCTCGGAGCTAATTGGGTCTCAACAGTCTTGCAAACTTCAGCTCCTCTCTGAGGCCTCTTAGTTGTTTTCCGAGCTGTTCATACTGAGCCATCTTGGCCTGGATTTTGGACCCAAAGCTGGCCAGGGATTCTTTGGGCCCCTTTACCCCCCATTGCTGGGGTTCTGAGGAAACAGGCTGGATATGGGGATATGATAAACGTATATAAGTATATTAATGGCCCATACAAAAAATATGGAGAAAAACTGTTCCAGGTTAAACCCCCCCAAAGGACGAGGGGGCACTCCCTCCGTCTGGAAAAGAAAAGGTTTAGTCTAAAGGGGCGGCACGCCTTCTTTACCGTGAGGACTGTGAATTTATGGAACGGTCTACCTCAGGAACTGGTCACAGCAGGAACAATTAACAGCTTTAAAACAGGGTTAGATACATTCCTGGAACAAAATAACATTAAAGCTTATGCAGAATTATAAAACTACATCCCTTTCCCTTATCCCCTTACATCCTTCCCTTCAATCCCCTGGTTGGACTTGATGGACGTATGTCTTTTTTCAACCATACTAACTATGTAACTTTGTAACTATGTAACTATGATGCAGACTTTCCACTCCGCTGCCTGGATGAGCTTCTGCTGGAAGCTTTGCAGCTCCCAGCTGAGGTCGGGGAGGGGGCCCCACATGGCTGTGGACCCTGGTGGATCTCCTCACCCCATCCTGACTACTGGCTGTTGCATTTTCCTTTGCACACCCCGCCAGCCGAGAACGGGGGGGGGGGGGGTGCAAGATGAAGCCCCAGCTTCCCGGGGCTCCATAGCAGGAAAACCTACCCAGGTGTCTGCCACACACCTGGGGAGGGGTGGAAGAAAATCACTGCTTCTCTGGGAAACTCTGGAGCTCAGCAGAACACACCTTCTCTCCAGAGCTGTACTCACTATTCTGCTGGTGAGGTCACTGTGTACATACATTACATTACTGATCCTGTACTGATCCCGAGTGTGTGTGGGATGGGGGTGGGGGACCGGGGGGCCCCCCAAAAAAATTGCTTGCCCAGGGTCCAATCAAAATTAAAGACAGCCCTGTCCATTATACATACACTGTACAGCAATCATACATCCATTATACATACACTGTGTCTGTGACTGTACAACAATCATACATCCAATCCATTATTAATGGATTGGATGTATGATTGCTGTACAGTCACAGTGTATGTATAATGGAGGTATGATTGCTGTACAGTGTATGTATAATAGAGGTATGCTTGCTGTACAGTGTATGTATAATGGAGGTATGATTGCTATACAGTGTATGTATAATGGAGGTATGCTTGCTGTACAGTGTATGTATAATGGAGGTATGCTTGCTGTACAGTGTATGTATAATGGAGGTATGCTTGCTGTATAGTGTATGTATAATGGATGTATGATTGCTGTACAGTCAGTGTATGTATAATGGAGGTATGCTTGCTGTTCAGTCACAGTGTATGTATAATGGATGTATGATTGCTGTACAGTCACAGTGTATGTATAATGGATGTATGATTGCTGTACAGTTTATGTATAATGGAGGTATGCTTGCTGTACAGTGTATGTATGATGGATGTATGATTGCTGTACAGTCACAGTGTATGTATAATGGAGGTATGCTTGCTGTACAGTGTATGTATAATGGAGGTATGCTTGCTGTACAGTGTATGTATAATGGAGGTATGATTGCTGTACAGTGTATGTATAATGGAGGTATGATTGCTGTACAGTGTATGTATAATGGAGGTATGATTGCTGTACAGTGTATGTATAATGGAGGTATGCTTGCTGTACAGTGTATGTATAATGGATGTATGATTGCTGTACAGTGTATGTATAATGGATGTATGATTGCTGTACAGTCACAGGGTATGTATAATGGAGGTATGCTTGCTGTACAGTGTATGTATAATGGATGTATGATTGCTGTACAGTCACAGTGTATGTATAATGGAGGTACGCTTGCTGTACAGTGTATGTATAATGGATGTTTGATTGCTATACAGTCACAGTGTATGTATAATGGATGTATGATTGCTGTACAGTCAGTGTATGTATAATGGATGTATGATTGCTGTACAGTGTATGTATAATGGATGTATGATTGCTGCACAGTGTATGTATAATGGAGGTATGCTTGCTGTACAGTGTATGTATAATGGAGGTATGATTGCTGTACAGTGTATGTATAATGGATGTGTGATTGCTGTACAGTGTATGTATAATGGATGTATGATTGCTGTACAGTGTATGTATAATGGATGTATGATTGCTGTACAGTGTATGTATAATGAATGTATGATTGCTGTACAGTGTATGTATAATGGATGTATGATTGCTGTACAGTGTATGTATAATGAATGTATGATTGCTGTACAGTGTATGTATAATGGAGGTATGCTTGCTGTACAGTGTATGTATAATGGATGTATGATTGCTGTACAGTGTATGTATAATGAATGTATGATTGCTGTACAGTGTATGTATAATGGATGTATTATTGCTGTACAGTGTATGTATAATGAATGTATGATTGCTGTACAGTGTATGTATAATGGAGGTATGCTTGCTGTACAGTGTATGTATAATGGATGTATGATTGCTGTACAGTGTATGTATAATGGATGTATGATTGCTGTACGATGTATGTATAATGGATGTATGATTGCTGTACAGTGTATGTATAATGAATGTATGATTGCTGTACAGTGTATGTATAATGGAGGTATGCTTGCTGTACAGTGTATGTATAATGGATGTATGATTGCTGTACAGTGTATGTATAATGGAGGTATGCTTGCTGTACAGTGTATGTATAATGGAGGCATGCTTGCTGTACAGTGTATGTATAATGAATGTATGATTGCTGTACAGTGTATGTATACTGAATGTATGATTGCTGTACAGTGTATGTATGATGGAGGTATGCTTGCTGTACAGTGTATGTATAATGGATGTATGATTGCTGTACAGACACAGTGTATGTATAATGAATGTATGATTGCTGTACAGTGTATGTATAATGAATGTATGATTGCTGTACAGTGTATGTATAATGGATGTATGATTGCTGTACAGTCACTGTGTATGTATTATGAATGTATGCTTGCTGTACAGTGTATGTATAATGGATGTATGATTGCTGTACAGTGTATGTATAATGGATGTATGATTGCTGTACAGTGTATGAATAATGGATTTATGATTGCTGTACAGTGTATGTATAATGGAGGTATGCTTGCTGTACAGTGTATGTATAATGGAGGTATGATTGTTGTACAGTGTATGTATAATGGATTTATGATTGCTGTACAGTGTATGTATAATGGATGTATGATTGCTGTACAGTGTATGTATAATGGATGTATGATTGCTGTACAGTGTATGTATAATGGATGTATGATTGCTGTACAGTGTATGTATAATGAATGTATGATTGCTGTACAGTGTATGTATAATGGAGGTATGCTTGCTGTACAGTGTATGTATAATGGATGTATGATTGCTGTACAGTGTATGCATTATGGATGTATGATTGCTTTACAGTGTATGTATAATGGATGTATGATTGCTGTACAGTGTATGTATAATAAATGTATGATTGCTGTACAGTGTATGTATAATGGAGGTATGCTTGCTGTACAGTGTATGTATAATGGATGTATGATTGCTGTACAGTGTATGTATAATAGAGGTACGATTGCTGTACAGTGTATGTATAATAGAGGTACGATTGCTGTACAGTGTATGTATAATGAATGTATGATTGCTGTACAGTGTATGTATAATGGATGTATGCTTGCTGTACAGTGTATGTATAATGGAGGTATGCTTGCTGTACAGTGTATGTATAATGGAGGTATGATTGCTGTACAGTGTATGTATAATGGAGGTATGCTTGCTGTACAGTGTATGTATAATGGAGGTATGCTTGCTGTACAGTGTATGTATAATGGATGTATGATTGCTGTACAGTGTATGTATACTGAATGTATGATTGCTGTACAGTGTATGTATAATGGAGGTATGCTTGCTGTACAGTGTATGTATAATGGATGTATGATTGCTGTACAGTGTATGTATAATGGAGGTATGATTGCTGTACAGTGTATGTATAATGAATGTGTGATTGCTGTACAGTGTATGTATAATGGAGGTATGATTGCTGTACAGTGTATGTATAATGGATGTATGATTGCTGTACAGTGTATGTATAATGGAGGTATGATTGCTGTACAGTGTATGTATAATGAATGTATGATTTCTGTACAGTGTATGTATAATGGAGGTATAATTGCTGTACAGTGTATGTATAATGGAGGTATGCTTGCTGTACAGTGTATGTATAATGGAGGTATGCTTGCTGTACAGTGTATGTATAATGGAGGTATGATTGCTGTACAGTGTATGTATACTGAATGTATGATTGCTGAACAGTGTATGTATAATGGAGGTATGCTTGCTGTACAGTGTATGTATAATGTATGTATGATTGCTGTACAGTGTATGTATAATGAATGTATGATTGCTGTACAGTGTATGTATAATGGAGGTATGATTGCTGTACAGTGTATGTATAATGAATGTATGATTGCTGTACAGTGTATGTATAATGGAGGTATGGTTGCTGTACAGTGTATGTATAATGGATGTATGATTGCTGTACAGTGTATGTATAATGGATGTATGATTGCTGTACAGTGTATGTATAATGGAGGTATGATTGCTGTACAGTGTATGTATAATGAATGTATGATTTCTGTACAGTGTATGTATAATGGAGGTATGATTGCTGTACAGTGTATGTATAATGGAGGTATGGTTGCTGTACAGTGTATGTATAATGGATGTATGATTGCTGTACAGTGTATGTATAATGGATGTA
The DNA here is from genome assembly GCF_029499605.1 of Hyla sarda. Taxonomy (NCBI): domain Eukaryota; kingdom Metazoa; phylum Chordata; class Amphibia; order Anura; family Hylidae; genus Hyla; species Hyla sarda. Next base: position 264,871 of record NW_026607608.1, read on the forward strand.
TGATTGCTGTACAGTGTATGTATAATGGATGTATGATTGCTGTACAGTGTATGTATAATGGAGGTATGATTGCTGTACAGTGTATGTATACTGAATGTATGATTGCTGTACAGTGTATGTATAATGGAGGTATGATTGCTGTACAGTGTATGTATAATGAATGTATGATTGCTGTACAGTGTATGTATAATGGAGGTATGATTGCTGTACAGTGTATGTATAATGGAGGTATGATTGCTGTACAGTGTATGTATAATGGAGGTATGATTGCTGTACAGTGTATGTATAATGGATGTATGATTGCTGTACAGTGTATGTATAATGGAGGTATGATTGCTGTACAGTGTATGTATAATGGAGCCTCCAATCTAAAAAAAAAGCCTCCAATCCCCAAAAAAGTTTTAATAAAGTTTTTCATTTTGTTTGTATTGATATTTATATGAGTGTAGGTCTGTTTATGTATGTGTGCATGCAAGCAAGAGGGGCTGAAACGTCGCACTGTTTGACATGTGGAATAAATAGTTATTTTTTGGATATTTGGAGTGCCGCACCATTTTTGAAGTTATCAATTGGCTGTGATCGAGCCTGAGGAGCTGGCACCCGCCTACTGTGGTAAAGTAGTGCTGCATTTTTTTCGACATTTATATATATATATATATATATATATATATATATATATATATATATATATATATATATATATATATATATATATATATATATATCTATATAAACACACACACGCGTGTGCGGCATGAGTTTGTGCTTTAGGGTGCACACTCCTCTACACCCCTCTGTCACCCATGTACACTCCTCTACACCCCTCTGTCACCCATGTACACTCCTCTACACCCCTCTGTCACCCATGTACACTCCTCTATACCCCTCTGTCACCCATGTACACCCATCTGTCACCCATGTACACTCCTCTACACCCCTCTGTCACCCATGTACACCCATCTGTCACTCATGTACACTCCTCTAAACCCCTCTGTACACTCCTCTACAGGCTGAAGGTTTATATAAAAAAGATGGCTCCGGGGGGGCGGGGGCTCGGGCCCCTTACTGGTGAACTAGCTGTACCCCCTGATAGCCATGAGAGCTGCTAGTGACCTACTGCTGCTAGGGGGGGCACAAGGGGGGGCCAATCATGATGTAGGGGGGGCCGTGGCCCCCTCTGCCCCCCCCCCCTAGAGACGCCACTGAGAAGACCTGCTGTTACTACTTTGTAAGAGAGGGCACTTTGGTTTTCTTTTATTGCAATTTAAGTTGTTAGTTAATGAAAAATAATAAATATTGTTTTATATATAACTACAGTTAAGGGGAATGTTTTATCAGTTATTCTGCCTAAACATCGGGCAGCATAAAACTGGTGCAGACATCACGATCCCAGGACACCAGGAAAAACACTGAGACACTCGGTCATTCAGAGTCATCTTAGATTGAAAATCCTGCTGAAACCCCGGAAATGAGTCCCTGGGGCTGGTCCCAGCGGGGCGGGTGACGCATCTCTCCCTATGCCAATGGTCTCCAAACTGTGGACCTCCAGCTGTTGCTTAACTAAAACTCCCAGCAAAACTACAACTCCCAGCATGCCCAGACCATTTTTGGAACAACTAGCAGTCCACAGTTTGTAGCCCTAGTCCCTATACAGTTACATTCCTGGCTTCTGCACTACTACTGGAATTGTGTTCCTGGTATCTGGCACTTCCGGGTCAGGTGACGTCATATAACTAGCCATCCAATCAGAGGCTGAGGCTGGACATTGCTTCGGCCCATAACTGAATGAGCAGCTGTGTAACGTCACCTAACCCAGAAGCGCTGGACACTGGGAACTGAATTTCGTGATTCTGGCGGTAGCGCAAGAGCAAGGAAGAGAGGGTTTTTTTATACTATCTTCCCCAAGCGTTAATACCACATTTCTGCCACAACATAGCTTTCTTATGGAGGCCTGGCAAATCAAATGTCAGGCTTCCCTGTCCCTTCCCTGCTGCCGGCGGCTGCCACAATGACACAATGCTGTGGGGCTGGTATGATCATTTTTTCAGGGTTGGTTTTTAGCCCCAGTTCTGCCCTGGGTGGAGAGAGATATATCTAGCTAAGGCTGCATTCACACCACAATTGTTACAAACCGGATCTGGCTGGGAGATGTGAAAACCAGGCGCTCCCGTATCTCAGCCGGACCCGGACCACATCTCGTTTGAAGGAGCCGACCGGAGTCAGATAATGACTCCAGTCGGCTCAGTTTTGCCCCGTATCCAGATTTGTGACCGTACTTAAAACTGTAGTATACCACGGTTTTAAGTCTGGTCACAAAACCGGATATGGGGCAAAAATAAGCCGACCGGAGTCACTATTTGACTCCGGTCGGCTCATTCAAATGAGATGAGATGGGGTCCGGGTCCGGCTGAGATACGGGAGTGCCTGGTTTTCACATATCCCTATCGGATCCGGTCCCGTATGTAACAATCGTGGGGTGAATACAGCCTAATGTGGAATGGAGGTAGAAGTGGGAAGAAGCCTGCCTACCTAATATATTAAGGCTGAACATTTACTTAGCTAAGAAGGGGAGAGGGAAGGGGGGCACCTTTGTAGTGTTGGTATCTATCTGTATATGATCACTGTATGGAGTTAACCTTGGTCTCTGCCTAGTGGATTTTTTTCAGTAGCAGTGCGGGGATATTAGTCATTCTGCGGTGATACTGGTCATGATGTGGCGATATTACTTGTCCCTTGTATAGTGATATTGATAATTTCAATGTCAATTCACAGGATTTGGTCAGTAACAGTATGACGGTAATATGTATGGGCATAATATTCCTCCTTGTATACTGGTAATATTGGTTTCAGTATACAGGATTTGGCTAGTAACAGTATGATGGTAATATGTATGGGGATAATATTCCTCCTTGTATACTGGTATTATTGGTAATATTACTCTCAACATACAGGATTTGGTCAGTAACAGTATCATGGTAATATGTATGGTGATAATTTTTCTCCTTGTATACTGGCATTATTGTTAATATTGCTATCAATATACCGGATTTTCACATATAGCCTTTTTAAAACATTGCTGCCATTTTTCATTATAAGCAGGGCCGGTGTTATGGCGGGGCAAACCAGGCAATTGCCTAGGGCCCCCATCCCCCAGGGGTCCTGCCGTCTGCTCAGTAGGGGGGGGGGCAACTGTTTTAAAGTGGCCGCAGCGTTGGCTTCTTGTTAAAGATTAGCAGGGGGGCAACTTTAAAACAGTGATCAGCTCCGGGCCCCGTGCCCGCAGGGGGGCCCCGTCACATTCGGGACATCCCTGTGTCCCGAAAAATCTTTTCAGGCCACAAGGATGCCCCGTTTACTTCATAGCGGCCCCGCGTTAACTTTAAAAACGCTGGGGCCGTTGGGAGGAAGCGCACGCAGTGACGGCACTGACGTCACGTGCGTGCGCCCATAGCAACAGTACAGCAGAGCGCAGCTGTGAGGAGGACGTGCGGGTATGGTAAGTGACCTGCGGTCATCTTCAGTGTTCCGACCGCTGCTCCCGGGATGGCCCATAGGCCATAGCAGTAGATCGTGACCGGGATGGCCCATAGGCCATAGCAGTAGATCGTGATCCAGGAGCGGTGGTCGGAATACTCAAGTGGGGCAGTAAACAGGCATACAGCCTCCAGCCATACATTGTATATGGCTGAAGGCTGTATGTCTGTAGGGGAACATTAGTTGCACTATAATTCCACCACATTTGGTGCAGTATAGTTCCCCCACATTAAGTGCAGTCACTTAATGTGGGGATCTATACTGCACCAAATGTGGTGGAATTATAGTGCACCTAATGTGGGGGAACTATACTGAACCTAATGTGGGGAATTATACTGCACCTAATGTGGGGGAACTATACTGCACCTAATGTGGGGAATTATACTGCACCTAATGTGAGGGAACTATACTGCACCTAATGTGGGGGAACTATACTGCACCTAATGTGGGGGAACTACTGTATACTGCACCTAATGTGGGGAAACTACTGTACTTCACCTAATGTGGGGAACTACTGTATACTGCACCTAATGTGGGGAACTACTGTATACTGCACCTAATGTGGGAGGACTACTGTATACTGCACCTAATGTGGGGCAACTACTGTATACTGCACCTAATGTGGGGAAACTACTGTACTTCACCTAATGTGGGGAACTACTGTATACTGCACCTAATGTGGGGGGGGACTACTGTATACTGCACCTAATGTGGGGGGGGACTACTGTATACTGCACCTAATGTGGGGGGACTACTGTATACTGCACCTAATGTGGGGGGACTACTGTATACTGCACCTAATGTGGGGGGACTACTGTATACTGCACCTAATGTGGGGAACTACTGTATACTCCACCTAATGTGGGGGGACTATTGTATACTGCACCTAATGTGGGAAACTACTGTATACTGCACCTAATGTGGAGGGACTACTGTATACTGCACCTAATGTGGAGGGACTACTGTATACTGCACCTAATGTGGGAGACTATACTGCACCTAATGTGGGGAACTATACTGCCGACCTAATGTGGGGGAACTATACTGCCGACCTAATGTGGGGGAACTATACTGCCAACCTAATGTGGGGGAACTATACTGCCAACCTAATGTGGGGGAACTATACTGCACCTAATGTGGGGGAACTATACTGCACCTAATGTGGGGGAACTATACTGCACCTAATGTGGGGGAACTACACTGCACCTAATGTGGGGGAACTACACTGCACCTAATGTGGGGGAACTACACTGCACCTAATGTGGGGGAACTACACTGCACCTAATGTGGGGGAACTACACTGCACCTAATGTGGGGGAACTACACTGCACCTAATGTGGGGGAACTACACTGCACCTAATGTGGGGGAACTACACTGCACCTAATGTGGGGGAACTACACTGCACCTAATGTGGGGGAACTACACTGCACCTAATGTGGGGGAACTACACTGCACCTAATGTGGGGGAACTACACTGCACCTAATGTGGGGGAACTACACTGCACCTAATGTGGGGGAACTACACTGCACCTAATGTGGGGGAACTACACTGCACCTAATGTGGGGGAACTACACTGCACCTAATGTGGGGGAACTACACTGCACCTAATGTGGGGGAACTACACTGCACCTAATGTGGGGGAACTACACTGCACCTAATGTGGGGGAACTACACTGCACCTAATGTGGGGGAACTACACTGCACCTAATGTGGGGGAACTACACTGCACCTAATGTGGGGGAACTACACTGCACCTAATGTGGGGGAACTACACTGCACCTAATGTGGGGGAACTACACTGCACCTAATGTGGGGGAACTACACTGCACCTAATGTGGGGGAACTACACTGCACCTAATGTGGGGGAACTACACTGCACCTAATGTGGGGGAACTACACTGCACCTAATGTGGGGGAACTATACTGCACCTAATGTGGGGGAACTATACTGTACCTAATGTGGGGAACTATACTGCACCTAATGTGGGGGAACTACTGTATACTGCACCTAATGTGGGGGAACTACTGTATACTGCACCTAATGTGGTGAACTACTGTATACTGCACCTAATGGGGGGAATTATACTGCACCTAATGCGGGGGAATTACTGTATACTGCACCTAATGTGGGGGAACTACTGTATACTGCACCTAATGTGGGGGAACTACTGTATACTGCACCTAATGTGGGGAATTATACTGCACCTAATGTGGGGGAACTACTGTATACTGCACCTAATGTGGGGGAACTTCTGTATACTGCACCTAATGTGGGGAACTACTGTATACTGCACCTAATGTGGGGGGATTACTGTATACTGCACCTAATGTGGGGGGATTACTGTATACTGCACCTAATGTGGGGGGACTACTGTATACTGCACCTAATGTGGGGAACTACTGTATACTGCACCTAATGTGGGGAACTACTGAATACTGCACCTAATTTGGGGGGACTACTGTATACTGCACCTAATGTGGGGGGACTACTGTATACTGCACCTAATGTGGGGGGATTACTGTATACTGCACCTAATGTGGGGGGATTACTGTATACTGCACCTAATGTGGGGGGACTACTGTATACTGCACCTAATGTGGGGAACTACTGTATACTGCACCTAATGTGGGGAACTACTGTATACTGCACCTAATGTGGGGAACTACTGTATACTGCACCTAATGTGGGGAACTACTGTATACTGCACCTAATGTGGAGGGACTATACTGCACCTAATGTGGGGAACTATTCTGCACCTAATGTGGGGAACTATACTGCCAACCTAATGTGGGGGAACTATACTGCCAACCTAATGTGGGGGAACTATAGTGCACCTAATGTGGAGAACTATACTGCACCTAATGTCGAGAACTATACTGCACCTAATGTGGAGAGCTATACTGCACCTAATGTGGGGGAACTATACTGCACCTAATGTGGGGGAACTACACTGCACCTAATGTGGGGGAACTACACTGCACCTAATGTGGGGGAACTACACTGCACCTAATGTGGGGGAACTATACTGCACCTAATGTGGGGAACTATACTGCACCTAATGTGGGGGAACTATACTGCACCTAATGTGGGGAACTATACTGCACCTAATGTGGGGGAACTACACTGCACCTAATGTGGGGGAACTACTGTATACTGCACCTAATGTGGGAGAACTACTGTATACTGCACCTAATGTGGGGAACTACTGTATACTGCACCTAATGGGGGGAATTATACTGCACCTAATGCGGGGGAACTACTGTATACTGCAACTAATGTGGGGGAACTACTGTATACTGCACCTAATGTGGGGGAACTACTGTATACTGCACCTAATGTGGGGAATTATACTGCACCTCATGTGGGGGAACTACTGTATACTGCACCTAATGTGGGGAATTATACTGCACCTAATGTGGGGAACTATACTGACAACCTAATGTGGGGGAACTATACTGCCAACCTAATGTGGGGGAACTATACTGCCAACCTAATGTGGGGGAACTATACTGCCAACCTAATGTGGGGGAACTATACTGCACCTAATGTGGAGAACTATACTGCACCTAATGTGGAGAGCTATACTGCACCTAATGTGGAGAGCTATACTGCACCTAATGTGGAGAGCTATACTGCACCTAATGTGGAGAGCTATACTGCTCCTAATGTGGGGGACTATACTGCACCAATGTGTGGGACTATACTGCACCTAATGTGGGGAACTATACTGCACCTAATGTGGGGGACTATCAGGGCCGTTTGAAGGAATTTGGGGGCCCCAAGCAAAATGGACATGGAGGCCCCCCCCTCCATAGTAACGCCGACCCTTGAATTCTGGGAGCGCAACATGAGCGAACGTCAATACGACGCACATTAGGTGCAGCAGTGTTCCCCCTACATTAGGTAGGCAGTCTTCCCCCCACATTAGGTAGGCAGTCTTCCCCCCACATTAGGTGCAGCAGTGTTCCCTACCCATACCCGCTGTCCAGACCCCCCCCCCTCCCGGGCCATTTTTTTGGTGGGGGTTTGACTGCTGAGACCCCCACCGATCACCTCGGTTAAAATGGTTCTCCAGCTGTTGGAAAGCTAAAACTCCCATCATTCTGGAGAGCCTCTGGCAATGGGAGTTGTAGTTTTGTAACAGCTGAAGAGCCACAGATTGGACACAGTTTTACCCATCATCACTGCAGAACTTACAAGTGACTACAGCTCTGATGGGACAGTCAGGAGAATACACAATGATAGTGACCTGAGTGACGTCTTCTGACTTGAGTGATATCTTCTCTGTTATCTTTTCTTCTTTATCTGGTCCAGAGACCAGGTCTTCCTCCAGCTCCATCTTCTCTGCAGAGTCTGACATCCAGGCATCATTGGCTCCTCACTGTCAGCAGATCCTCATCCTCTGCATGAAGACAGTAATCATTATAACCTTGCCAGAAAGTGTACTCTAAATAATATACTGCCCCACACTGTACCCTGAAGATAATGCTGCCTCACACTGTACCTTGAATATAATGCTTCCACACACTGTACCCTGAATATAATGCTGCCTCACACTGTACCCTGAATATAATGCTGCCTCACACTGTACCCTGACTATAATTCTGCCACACACTGTACCCTGAATATAATGCTGCCACACACTGTACCCTGAATATAATGCTGCTCCACACTGTATCCACTGAATATAATGCTTCCACACACTGTACCCTGAAAATAATACTGCCACACACTGTACCCTGAAAATAATACTGCCACACACTGTACCCTGAAAATAATACTGCCACACACTGTACCCTGAATATAATGCTTCCACACACTGTACCCCTGAATATAATACTGCCACACACTGTACCCCTGAATATAATGCTGCCACACCCTGTACCCTGAATATAATGCTGCTCCACACTGCATCCACTGAATACAATACTGCCACACATGCATACACATCATATATACATATACCTCTCCTCATTATTACTATAACTCCCCCCCCCCCCACCTCTCCTCATCACTATTATAACCGGGGGGGGGGGATGAGGAGAGGTGCAGGGGGGGGGGGCACCTCTCATGACCCCCATAACACCCCCCTGCATCTCTCATGACCCCCATAACACCCCTCCTGCATCTCTCATGACCCCCATAACACCCCACTGCATCTCTCATGACCCCCATAACACCCCCCTGCATCTCTCATGACCCCCATAACACCCCACTGCATCTCTCATGACCCCCATAACACCCCACTGCATCTCTCATGATCCCCATAACACTCCCCTGCATCTCTCATGACCCCCATAACACCCCCTGCATCTCTCATGACCCCCATAACACCCCCCTGCATCTCTCATGACCCCCATAACACCCCCTGCATCTCTCATGACCCCCATAACACCCCCACTGCATCTCTCATGACCCCCATAACACCCCCTGCATCTCTCATGACCCCCATAACACCCCCTGCATCTCTCATGACCCCCATAACACCCCCCTGCATCTCTCATGAACCCCATAACACCCCTCCTGCATCTCTCATGACCCCCATAACACCCCTCCTGCATCTCTCATGACCCCCATAACACCCCTCCTGCATCTCTCATGACCCCCATAACACCCCTCCTGCATCTCTCATGACCCCCATAACACCCCCTGCATCTCTCATGACCCCCATAACACCCCCTGCATCTCTCATGACCCCCATAACACCCCCTGCATCTCTCATGACCCCCATAACACTCCACTGCATCTCTCATGATCCCCATAACACCCCCCTGCATCTCTCATGACCCCCATAACACCCCCCTGCATCTCTCACGACCCCCATAACACCCCCCTGCATCTCTCACGACCCCCATAACACCCCCTGCATCTCTCACGATCCCCATAACACCCCTCCTGCATCTCTCATGACCCCCATAACACCCCTCCTGCATCTCTCATGACCCCCATAACACCCCTCCTGCATCTCTCATGACCCCCATAACACCCCCTGCATCTCTCATGACCCCCATAACACCCCCCTGCATCTCTCATGACCCCCATAACACCCCTCCTGCATCTCTCATGATCCCCATAACACCCCTCCTGCATCTCTCATGATCCCCATAACACCCCTCCTGCATCTCTCATGACCCCCATAACACCCCTCCTGCATCTCTCATGACCCCCATAACACCCCTCCTGCATCTCTCATGACCCCCATAACACCCCCCCTTCATCTCTCATGACCCCCATAACACCCCACTGCATCTCTCATGATCCCCATAACACCCCCCTGCATCTCTCATGATCCCCATAACACCCCCCTGCATCTCTCATGACCCCCATAACACCCCCCTGCATCTCTCATGACCCCCATAACACCCCTCCTGCATCTCTCATGACCCCCATAACACCCCTCCTGCATCTCTCATGACCCCCATAACACCCCTCCTGCATCTCTCACGATCCCCATAACACCCCTCCTGCATCTCTCATGACCCCCATAACACCCCCCTGCATCTCTCACGACCCCCATAACACCCCCCTGCATCTCTCACGACCCCCATAACACCCTCCTGCATCTCTCACGACCCCCATAACACCCCTCCTGCATCTCTCACGATCCCCATAACACACCTCCTGCATCTCTCATGACCCCCATAACACTCCCTATATCTATCATGACCCCCATAACACCCCTCCTGCATCTCTCATGACCCCCATAACACCACCCCTGCATCTCTCATGACCCCCATAACACCCCACTGCATCTCTCATGACCCCATAACACCCCTCCTGCATCTCTCATGACCCCCATAACACCCCCCCTGCATCTCTCATGATCCCCATAACACCCCCCTATATCTATCATGACCCCCATAACACCCCTCCTGCATCTCTCATGACCCCCATAACACCCCTCCTGCATCTCTCATGATCCCCATAACACCCCCCTGCATCTCTCATGACCCCCATAACACCCCTCCTGCATCTCTCATGATCCCCATAACACCCCACTGCATCTCTCATGACCCCCATAACACCCCTCCTGCATCTCTCATGACCCCCATAACACCCCCCCTGCATCTCTCATGATCCCCATAACACTCCCTATATCTATCATGACCCCCATAACACCCCTCCTGCATCTCTCATGACCCCCCCCCCCCCCCCCCCCACACACACACACACAAACACCTCTCATCACCATTGCAGTCCCCTGACAACCATACAATCCCCCGGGCCCCCCGCGCCAGTTTACTTACCCTGCCGGGGATCGTTGCAGAGGCGGGAGTCTGCTGCTGCTCCTGTCACTGCACGGAGGATGCTGGAGGTTCCCGCGGGGACGCAAGCAGGGACAGGTCAGGTGATTGGCGTAAACATGCGTGCCTGCGCGGGGCACGTGACGTCTCTACTCCAATCATCCCCTGACCTGTCCGGTGCCGGCCCTGCTTTGTTTCTTAAGGGGCCCGCGCCCCTCAAAAATGTAATTTTGGTGAAATGTGCGGGCCCCCCGAAGTGTCCCGTCGCTACAGGACGGGCAAGCACCGGCTCTGCTCGGGGCCCCCCAGCCAGCTCGGGGCCCCAAGCAATTGCTTGGTTTGCCGGTCCGGTAGCGACGGGCCTGGGGACTATACTGCACCAATGTATGGGACTATACTGCACCTAATGTGGGGAACTATACTGCACCTAATGTGGGGGAACTATACTGCACCTAATGTGGGTGAACTATACTGCACCTAATGTGGGGGAACTATACTGCACCTAATGTGGGGAGAACTATACTGCACCTAATGTGGGGAGAACTATACTGCACCTAATGTGGGGAGAACTATACTGCACCTAATGTGGGGAGAACTATACTGCACCTAATGTGGAGGGAACTATACTGCACCTAATGTGGGGGAACTATACTGCACCTAATGTGGGGAACTATACTGCACCTAATGTGGGGGAACTATACTGCACCTAATGTGGAGGGAACTATACTGCACCTAATGTGGGGGAACTATACTGCACCTAATGTGGGGGAACTATACTGCACCTAATGTGGGGGAACTATACTGCACCTAATGTGGGGAGAACTATACTGCACCTAATGTGGGGAGAACTATACTGCACCTAATGTGGAGGGAACTATACTGCACCTAATGTGGGGGGAACTATACTGCACCTAATGTGGGGAACTATACTGCACCTAATGTGGGGAACTATACTGCACCTAATGTGGGGAGAACTATACTGCACCTAATGTGGGGAGAACTATACTGCACCTAATGTGGGGGCACTATACTGCACCTAATGTGGAGGGAACTATACTGCACCTAATGTGGGGAGAACTATACTGCACCTAATGTGGGGAGAACTATACTGCACCTAATGTGGGGAACTATACTGCACCTAATGTGGAGGGAACTATAGCCTAATGTGGAGAACTATACTGCACCTAATGTGGAGAGCTATACTGCACCTAATGTGGGGAACTATACTGCACCTAATGTGGGGAGAACTATACTGCACCTAATGTGGGGGAACTATACTGCACCTAATGTGGGGGAACTATACTGCACCTAATGTGGGGAGAACTATACTGCACCTAATGTGGGGAGAACTATACTGCACCTAATGTGGAGGAAACTATACTGCACCTAATGTGGAGGGAACTATACTGCACCTAATGTGGGGAACTATACTGCACCTAATGTGGGGAACTATACTGCACCTAATGTGGGGGAACTATACTGCACCTAATGTGGGGGAACTATACTGCACCTAATGTGGAGGGAACTATACTGCACCTAATGTGGGGGAACTATACTGCACCTAATGTGGAGGGAACTATACTGCACCTAATGTGGGGAACTATACTGCACCAATGTGGGGAGAACTATACTGCACCTAATGTGGGGGATCTATACTGCACCTAATGTGGGGAACTATACTGCACCTAATGTGGGGGACTATACTGCACCTAATGTGGGGAGAACTATACTGCACCTAATGTGGAGGGAACTATACTGCACCTAATGTGGGGAACTATACTGCACCAATGTGTGGGACTATACTGCACCTAATGTGGGGAACTATACTGCACCAATGTGGGGAGAACTATACTGCACCTAATGTGGGGGATCTATACTGCACCTAATGTGGGGGAACTATACTGCACCTAATGTGGGGAGAACTATACTGCACCTAATGTGGAGGGAACTATACTGCACCTAATGTGGGGAGAACTATACTGCACCTAATGTGGGGAACTATACTGCACCTAATGTGGGGAACTATACTGCACCTAATGTGGGGGAACTATACTGCACCTAATGTGGGGAGAACTATACTGCACCTAATGTGGGGAGAACTATACTGCACCAATGTGTGGGACTACACTGCACCTAATGTGGGGGAACTATACTGCACCTAATGTGGGGAGAACTATACTGCACCTAATGTGGGGAGAACTATACTGCACCTAATGTGGAGGGAACTATACTGCACCTAATATGGGGAGAACTATACTGCACCTAATGTGGGGGAACTATACTGCACCTAATGTGAGGAACTATACTGCACCTAATGTGGGGGAACTATACTGCACCTAATGAGGGGGGGATTATATACTGCACCTAATGTGGGGGAACTATACTGCCAACCTAATGTGGGGAGCTATACTGCACCTAATGTGGAGGGAACTGTACTGCACCTAATGTGGAGAGCTATACTGTACCTAATGTGGGGAACTATACTGCACCTAATGTGGGGGCACTATACTGCACCTAATGAGGGGGGGGGGGACTATATACCTCACCTAATGTGGGGGAACTATACTGTCCACCTAATGTGGGGAGCTATACTGTACCTAATGAGGGGGGGGGGAGGACTATATATTGCACCTAATGTGGGGGAACTATACTGCCAACCTAATGTGGGGATCTATACTGCACCTAATGTGGAGGGAACTGTACTGCACCTAATGTGGAGAGCTATACTGCAACTAATGTGGAGAACTATACTGCACCTAATGTGGAGAACTATACTGCACCTAATGTGGGGAGAACTATACTGCACCTAATGTGGGGAGAACTATACTGCACCTAATGTGGGGAGAACTATACTGCACCTAATGTGGGGAGAACTATACTGCACCTAATGTGGGGGACTATACTGCACCTAATGTGGGGAGAACTATACTGCACCTAATGTGGGGGAACTATACTGTACCTAATATGGGGAGAACTATACTGCACCTGAAGTGGGGGAACTATACAGCCAACCTAATGTGGGGGAACTATACTGCACCTAATGTGGGGGACTGTACTGCACCCAATGTGGGGGACTATACTGCACCTAATGTGGGGAGAACTATACTGCACCTAATGTGAAGAGCTATACTGCACCTAATGTGGGGGAACTATACTGCACCTAATGTGGGGAACTACACTGCACCTAATGTGGGGGAACTATACTGCACCTAATGAGGGGGGACTATATACTGCACCTAATGTGGGGGAACTATACTGCCAACCTAATGTGGGGAGCTATACTGCACCTAATGTGGAGGGAACTGTACTGCACCTAATGTGGAGAGCTATACTGTACCTAATGTGGTGAACTATACTGCATCTAATGTGCGGGAACTATACTGCACCTAATGAGGGGGGGGGGTGGGGATTAAATACTGCACCTAATGTGGGGGAACTATAATGCCAGCCTAATGTGGAGAGCTATACTGCACCTAATGTGCAGGGAACTGTACTGCACCTAATGTGGAGAGCTATACTGTACCTAATGTGGGGAACTATACTGCACCTAATGTGGGGGCACTATACTGCACCTAATGAGGGGGGGGGGACTATATACTGCACCTAATGTGGGGGAACTATACTGTCAACCTAATGTGGGGAGCTATACTGTACCTAATGAGGGGGGGGGAGGACTATATATTGCACCTAATGTGGGGGAACTATACTGCCAACCTAATGTGGGGATCTATACTGCACCTAATGTGGAGGGAACTGTACTGCACCTAATGTGGAGAGCTATACTGCAACTAATGTGGAGAACTATACTGCACCTAATGTGGAGAACTATACTGCACCTAATGTGGGGAGAACTATACTGCACCTAATGTGGGGAGAACTATACTGCACCTAATGTGGGGAGAACTATACTGCACCTAATGTGGGGAGAACTATACTGCACCTAATGTGGGGGACTATACTGCACCTAATGTGGGGAGAACTATACTGCACCTAATGTGGGGGAACTATACTGTACCTAATATGGGGAGAACTATACTGCACCTGAAGTGGGGGAACTATACAGCCAACCTAATGTGGGGGAACTATACTGCACCTAATGTGGGGGACTGTACTGCACCCAATGTGGGGGACTATACTGCACCTAATGTGGGGAGAACTATACTGCAACTAATGTGAAGAGCTATACTGCACCTAATGTGGGGGAACTATACTGCACCTAATGTGGGGAACTATACTGCACCTAATGTGGGGAACTACACTGCACCTAATGTGGGGGAACTATACTGCACCTAATGAGGGGGGACTATATACTGCACCTAATGTGGGGGAACTATACTGCCAACCTAATGTGGGGAGCTATACTGCACCTAATGTGGAGGGAACTGTACTGCACCTAATGTGGAGAGCTATACTGTACCTAATGTGGTGAACTATACTGCATCTAATGTGCGGGAACTATACTGCACCTAATGAGGGGGGGGGGGGATTATATACTGCACCTAATGTGGGGGAACTATAATGCCAGCCTAATGTGGAGAGCTATACTGCACCTAATGTGCAGGGAACTGTACTGCACCTAATGTGGAGAGCTATACTGCACCTAATGTGGAGAGCTATACTGCACCTAGTGTGGGGAGAACTATACTGCACCTAATGTGGGGAGAACTATACTGCACCTAATGTGGGGAGAACTATACTGCACCTAATGTGGGGAGAACTATACTGCACCTAATGTGGGGAGAACTATACTGCACCTAATGTGGGGAGAACTATACTGCACCTAATGTGGGGAGAACTATACTGCACCTAATGTGGGGAGAACTATACTGCACCTAATGTGGGGGAACTATACTGTATCTAATGTGGGGAGAACTATACTGCACGTGAAGTGGGGGAACTATACTGCACCTAATGTGGGGAGAACTATACTGCACCTAATGTGGGGAACTATACTGCACTTAATGTGGGGAACTATACTGCACCTAATGTGGAGAGCTATACTGCACCTAATGTGGGGAGAACTATACTGCACCTAATGTGGGGGAACTATACTGCACCTAATGTGGGGAGAACTATACTGCACCTAATGTGGGGAGAACTATACTGCACCTAATGTGGGGAGAACTATACTGCACCTAATGTGGCGGACTATACTGCACCTAATGTGGGGGAACTATACTGTACCTAATGTGGTTAGAACTATACTGCACCTAAAGTGGGGGAACTATACAGCACCTGAAGTGGGGGAACTATACTGCACCTTATGTGGGGGACTATACTGCACCTAATGTGGGGGACTATACTGCACCTAATGTGGGGGACTATACTGCACCTAATGTGGGGGACTATACTGCACCTAATGTGGGGGAACTATACTGCACCTAATGTGGGGAGAACTATACTGCACCTGAAGTGGGGGAACTATACTGCACCTAATGTGGGGAGAACTATACTGCACCTAATGAGGGGGACTATACTGCACCTAATGTGGGGGAACTATACTGCACCTAATGTGGGGGAACTATACTGCACACCTAATGTGGGGGAGCTATACTCTTTACCTAATGTGGGGGGAACTATACAAAAATATAAAATTGTACTATTTTGATCCCTATAACTCTTATTTTTCTGTATATGGGGATGTGAGGGTCATTTTTTGCGCTGTGATTTGTAGTTTTTATCGGTACCATTTTTGTTTTGATGGGACTTTTCAATAGCTTTTTAGATATTTTTTTTATAGTATTTGAAGTGACCAAAATTGTTCAAATCTAGTTAGTGCACTACTATGACTTTTGGGGCCCCACTTTTGATTTTGCCTAAGGCCATGCTAAGCCTAAAACCGGCCCTGATTATAAGGGAGTGTTGTGCCATTTTACTTTTTGAATTTGTGGTGGACTATGATCAGGTCTTGGTCGCTGACACCACTTTATTGAAAAATTTGGCAAAGTACTGGTGTATTCCTTCTGTGATATATATATATATGTATAGCCACGCAAAGTGATACGCCTGTGCTCGGTGGCTGTTTGCCGGCACAATGACACAATGCTGTGGGGCTTGTATACAGTAATTTCCAGGGCTGGATTTCATCCCCAGTCCGGCCCTGTCCCAAGGATAGGGGATAAGTTTCAGATTGCGGGGGTCCGACCGCTGGGGGGCCCCGTGATCTCCTGTACGGGGCCCTGGCTCGCTGGCCAGATAGCGCAGGTTGACCGCCAGATGAAGGGGCAGCCGACACGCCCCCTCAAAAAAAGCGCTTCCCGACCTATGACATACCTGTACGTCATGGGTGGCAAGGTGTTCCCGACCCATGACATACAGGTACGTCATGAACATTTTTGCCGCTACTCCCGGCATCCCGCAGCGCCCGGTAAGATGGTGGCTATCACTGATAGCCAGCCATCTTACCATGCGACCACGGGGGGTTTCATCCCCCACCCCCCCCCCCAGCGATCGCTGCTATCAGCTGGTCAACTCTGACTAGCTAATAGCAGCGTTTCGCTATCAGAATATTTAGCAGCGCGGTGTGTAAGTCCCGATCACGGGGATCGGGACACACACCGCTCTGCTAAGTGTCCCTTACCCATCCCCCGGCATCACTTACCCGACCATGCGGTGTCCCGAGTGGTCCCGTTGCGAGCGACGTCCTCCAGGCGGTCCCGGCGGCGCTGCGTCCCGGCGGCGCAGGTTGACCGCCAGATGAAGGGGCAGCCGACACGCCCCCTCAAAAAAAGCGCTATAGCAGAGCCAGAAATTGCCAAAGGCAGCGCTGCATCAGTCCCCCAAAAAATGTGAGTTCCTGGATTTAAATATCTATATTCAGGATGGCTGTTCGCATACTGCCAACTATTTTAAGGAGGTGAATGCAAACAGATACCTCGACTTTAACAGTTGCCATCTTAAATAATGGAAGAAGAACATTCCATTCGGTCAAATGAAAAGAATCCGAAGGAATTGTTCTTCCACACAAAAATACCTACAACAACTAGAGAACCTGGAGGATCGTTTTAAACAAAAAGGGTATCCCAAACCCCTTATACAAGGAGCACGCCAGAGAGTGGACGAATTAGAACAAAGTGCTTGCTTGAAAAATAATAAACAGGGTAATGCAGAGGGGGGTTATAATGATGAATTTGATTCTGTTTTTCTAACTAGGTATTACACTTCACACACCAATATTTTTTTATAATTTTTTTTTATTTTTTTTTTGTATAGGTAATATCACCAGCTCATATTATTGTGTCATGATTACTGGCACCATATGTAGTCCCCCAGTTATTCTTCTTTAGATGTTTTCCGTGTCCTGTGCAGTATCTCTCCCAGAAGTCCACTTGATGGCCCCCGTGGTGGTCTACACCCCGAAGTCATCAATTTTTACTCTAAGAGAGAGTGTGCAGCTGTTTCTGGAGACGGTCAACAATAACCTCTGCATGGTGGAATAATAGGTCACGATGTTTATCAGGATCAGTAGAAGCATCACCCACTCGATGATTATGATGGGGATTTCACGGATCTCGTCCCAGTCTTCATCATTATGGAATAATTCCTTTAATGTTTCATATCCAAAATAGAAAACTACACAGACAAAAGTCAGGCCACAGCAGGTGCATCTACTATGGTGGATGACTTTTTTTGCTCCTGGTAATTTATACATCTGGATGGACTGCCCAAGGTAGTATAAGGCTTCACATGTAATGGAAATTATCGTGCTGACAAAGTGTATCCTGGGATATTCTTCGGGGGACAATACATGCATAACAGCTGTGGAAAAACAGGAGGCCCACACAATGGCCAGCAGGATCCTCTGGATCAGGACCTGATGACCCCTGAACTCTTCAGTATGCATAACCATATACTTATAAATAAGAAAGGTTAGTACCAAAGTGCCAATGGACGTCCCTATAAATCCAATTCTGAATAATATGCTTTCGGGAAAGACATTTCCCACGTCACTGTGAAGGAAAAGAAACCAATGTTATTATGGATATTTCCTCACTCCCAACCCATGAAATAAGAATCATTTGCTTGTTTATCTTACCTGATGCTCATCAGTGGCGAGGCTGCATGGCCGAGGACGACCGTCATGATGTAGCTGGTGGCAAGCCAGGCCGCACACCAAAACGCCAACAGGAGGGGGACGAACCCCAGTCCTTTTAGCTCCATTTCAGACAAGTAGAAAAAGAAGACGCTAATCTCACTATTCTCACTAATCGCACTGGAACAGACTGAAGGCTCGGGCGGCTGTCAGTGGGATGTCAGGCCTCCAGCTGTCTATGACATCACATGTGACATGTCAGAATGACTGCTTGTTTCTTTGAGCTGCCATGATTTAGTATCTGCTATAGACAGAACCTGATGTTTTTACTATGGACCTTACAGACCTCAGAACCCAAGTAATTAGTGCAGGGGCTCCATTTTGATCATCTCATATTTCACATTATTTGAGTTCCAGGGCTCAGATACATTTGCACCCTCTATAGCAGTGGTCTTCAAGCTGTGAACCCCCAACCGCTGCAGAACCACAACTCCCAGCATGCCCAGACAGCAACTTTGCATAAGGAAATAGTCTAATTAAACTTTTCTTATATATAGAATCCCTGAAATCTCCAATCTCTCCTTTTATTGCTTTATGATCTGTGTTACTTATTTGTAAAAAACAATGTTTGTGATTGTCTTCCCCCCACACACTTATGGGCTATCTCTTCAAACGACTTTATTTGACCTAAAGCGTATAATTGATTTACATAAATAAGCCCCTTTTCATCCAAAAGAGTGAATCTTTAATTTTAAGGAACTCTTTAAGTGCTTTATTCGACCATAATGAAGTAAAGTCAAAACTCCATGTGATTTAAAAAATAAATTTAAGTTCCCCCCATACTTAATTATCTAGATATGCATGGGTGTAGTGAGTATCCCAGCTTCCAAAATCTCAAAAATATCCTTCATTTTTCAGAGGCTTTTTCAAAAATGAAAGAAGCGATCTGATTGGTTGCTATGGGCAACTCAGAAACTTTTCCTCTGGGCAGGTTTTGATAAATCTCCCTCTATGGGGGAGATTCATTAAGACCAGTGTAGAGGAAGAGTTGTGCAGTTGCCCATAGCAACCAGATTGCTTCTTTCATTTTTCACAATGCCTTTGCAAAATGAAAGAAGCGATCTGATTGGTTGCTATGGGCAACTCAGCATATTTTCCTGGAAAAGTTTCTGAGTTGCCCATAGCAACCAATCAGATTACTTGCTTCATTTTTCAGAGACTTTTTCAAAAATGAAAGAAGCGATCTGATTGGTTGCTATGGGCAACTCAGCAGCTTTCCCCATAGACCACAATGGGCCTACTGGTTTCAATGGGCAAAAAATCAGAGTTAATGCACTAGACACAGTTCTCTATACCATTAACCCCTTCCCGACCTATGACATACCTGTACGTCATGGGTGGCAAGGTGTTCCCGACCCATGACATACAGGTACGTCATGAACATTTTTGCCGCTACTCCCGGCATCCCGCAGCGCCCGGTAAGATGGTGGCTATCACTGATAGCCAGCCATCTTACCATGCGACCACGGGGGGTTTCATCCCCCACCCCCCCCCCCCAGCGATCGCTGCTATCAGCTGGTCAACTCTGACTAGCTAATAGCAGCGTTTCGCTATCAGAATATTTAGCAGCGCGGTGTGTAAGTCCCGATCACGGGGATCGGGACACACACCGCTCTGCTAAGTGTCCCTTACCCATCCCCCGGCATCACTTACCCGACCATGCGGTGTCCCGAGTGGTCCCTGTTGCGAGCGACGTCCTCCAGGCGGTCCCGGCGGCGCTGCGTCCCGGCGGCGCAGGTTGACCGCCAGATGAAGGGGCAGCCGACACGCCCCCTCAAAAAAAGCGCTATAGCAGAGCCAGAAATTGCCAAAGGCAGCGCTGCATCAGTCCCCCAAAAAATGTGAGTTCCTGGATTTAAATATCTATATTCAGGATGGCTGTTCGCATACTGCCAACTATTTTAAGGAGGTGAATGCAAACAGATACCTCGACTTTAACAGTTGCCATCTTAAATAATGGAAGAAGAACATTCCATTCGGTCAAATGAAAAGAATCCGAAGGAATTGTTCTTCCACACAAAAATACCTACAACAACTAGAGAACCTGGAGGATCGTTTTAAACAAAAAGGGTATCCCAAACCCCTTATACAAGGAGCACGCCAGAGAGTGGACGAATTAGAACAAAGTGCTTGCTTGAAAAATAATAAACAGGGTAATGCAGAGGGGGGTTATAATGATGAATTTGATTCTGTTTTTCTAACTAGGTATTACACTTCACACACCAATATTTTTTTTATAATTTTTTTTTATTTTTTTTTTTGTATAGGTAATATCACCAGCTCATATTATTGTGTCATGATTACTGGCACCATATGTAGTCCCCCAGTTATTCTTCTTTAGATGTTTTCCGTGTCCTGTGCAGTATCTCTCCCAGAAGTCCACTTGATGGCCCCCGTGGTGGTCTACACCCCCGAAGTCATCAATTTTTACTCTAAGAGAGAGTGTGCAGCTGTTTCTGGAGACGGTCAACAATAACCTCTGCATGGTGGAATAATAGGTCACGATGTTTATCAGGATCAGTAGAAGCATCACCCCACTCGATGATTATGATGGGGATTTCACGGATCTCGTCCCAGTCTTCATCATTATGGAATAATTCCTTTAATGTTTCATATCCAAAATAGAAAACTACACAGACAAAAGTCAGGCCACAGCAGGTGCATCTACTATGGTGGATGACTTTTTTTGCTCCTGGTAATTTATACATCTGGATGGACTGCCCAAGGTAGTATAAGGCTTCACATGTAATGGAAATTATCGTGCTGACAAAGTGTATCCTGGGATATTCTTCGGGGGACAATACATGCATAACAGCTGTGGAAAAACAGGAGGCCCACACAATGGCCAGCAGGATCCTCTGGACCTGATGACCCCTGAACTCTTCAGTATGCATAACCATATACTTATAAATAAGAAAGGTTAGTACCAAAGTGCCAATGGACGTCCCTATAAATCCAATTCTGAATAATATGCTTTCGGGAAAGACATTTCCCACGTCACTGTGAAGGAAAAGAAACCAATGTTATTATGGATATTTCCTCACTCCCAACCCATGAAATAAGAATCATTTGCTTGTTTATCTTACCTGATGCTCATCAGTGGCGAGGCTGCATGGCCGAGGACGACCGTCATGATGTAGCTGGTGGCAAGCCAGGCCGCACACCAAAACGCCAACAGGAGGGGGACGAACCCCAGTCCTTTTAGCTCCATTTCAGACAAGTAGAAAAAGAAGACGCTAATCTCACTATTCTCACTAATCGCACTGGAACAGACTGAAGGCTCGGGCGGCTGTCAGTGGATGTCAGGCCTCCAGCTGTCTATGACATCACATGTGACATGTCAGAATGACTGCTTGTTTCTTTGAGCTGCCATGATTTAGTATCTGCTATAGACAGAACCTGATGTTTTTACTATGGACCTTACAGACCTCAGAACCCAAGTAATTAGTGCAGGGGCTCCATTTTGATCATCTCATATTTCACATTATTTGAGTTCCAGGGCTCAGATACATTTGCACCCTCTATAGCAGTGGTCTTCAAGCTGTGAACCCCCAACCGCTGCAGAACCACAACTCCCAGCATGCCCAGACAGCAACTTTGCATAAGGAAATAGTCTAATTAAACTTTTCTTATATATAGAATCCCTGAAATCTCCAATCTCTCCTTTTATTGCTTTATGATCTGTGTTACTTATTTGTAAAAAACAATGTTTGTGATTGTCTTCCCCCCACACACTTATGGGCTATCTCTTCAAACGACTTTATTTGACCTAAAGCGTATAATTGATTTACATAAAATAAGCCCCTTTTCATCCAAAAGAGTGAATCTTTAATTTTAAGGAACTCTTTAAGTGCTTTATTCGACCATAATGAAGTAAAGTCAAAACTCCATGTGATTTAAAAAATAAATTTAAGTTCCCCCCATACTTAATTATCTAGATATGCATGGGTGTAGTGAGTATCCCAGCTTCCAAAATCTCAAAAATATCCTTCATTTTTCAGAGGCTTTTTCAAAAATGAAAGAAGCGATCTGATTGGTTGCTATGGGCAACTCAGAAACTTTTCCTCTGGGCAGGTTTTGATAAATCTCCCTCTATGGGGGAGATTCATTAAGACCAGTGTAGAGGAAGAGTTGTGCAGTTGCCCATAGCAACCAGATTGCTTCTTTCATTTTTCACAATGCCTTTGCAAAATGAAAGAAGCGATCTGATTGGTTGCTATGGGCAACTCAGCATATTTTCCTGGAAAAGTTTCTGAGTTGCCCATAGCAACCAATCAGATTACTTCCTTCATTTTTCAGAGACTTTTTCAAAAATGAAAGAAGCGATCTGATTGGTTGCTATGGGCAACTCAGCAGCTTTCCCCATAGACCACAATGGGCCTACTGGTTTCAATGGGCAAAAAATCAGAGTTAATGCACTAGACACAGTTCTCTATACCATTAACCCCTTCCCGACCTATGACATACCTGTACGTCATGGGTGGCAAGGTGTTCCCGACCCATGACATACAGGTACGTCATGAACATTTTTGCCGCTACTCCCGGCATCCCGCACGCGCCCGTAAGATGGTGGCTATCACTGATAGCCAGCCATCTTACCATGCGACCACGGGGGGGTTTCATCCCCCACCCCCCCCCCCAGCGATCGCTGCTATCAGCTGGTCAACTCTGACTAGCTAATAGCAGCGTTTCGCTATCAGAATATTTAGCAGCGCGGTGTGTAAGTCCCGATCACGGGGATCGGGACACACACCGCTCTGCTAAGTGTCCCTTACCCATCCCCCGGCATCACTTACCCGACCATGCGGTGTCCCGAGTGGTCCCGTTGCGAGCGACGTCCTCCAGGCGGTCCCGGCGGCGCTGCGTCCCCGGCGGCGCAGGTTGACCGCCAGATGAAGGGGCAGCCGACACGCCCCCTCAAAAAAAGCGCTATAGCAGAGCCAGAAATTGCCAAAGGCAGCGCTGCATCAGTCCCCCAAAAAATGTGAGTTCCTGGATTTAAATATCTATATTCAGGATGGCTGTTCGCATACTGCCAACTATTTTAAGGAGGTGAATGCAAACAGATACCTCGACTTTAACAGTTGCCATCTTAAATAATGGAAGAAGAACATTCCATTCGGTCAAATGAAAAGAATCCGAAGGAATTGTTCTTC